>NC_084511.1:13181482-13481482 GCF_024500385.1 Phyllopteryx taeniolatus | reverse complement strand
TAACCGCTGTAAGACTTGAAAGTAGCTACTCAATCTTATTTTTAATGATTTTCAATCAATTGTTATGAATATGCAAATAGAGGGAGGAAGTGTCGCTGCGTCAACTCGGTTCACTTTGTGGTGTCATTTTTTTTGAATTATTATTTTTTTGTCAACTTACTGTTAAGTTAAACATACTGTACTGAGTAGCCTTGACAGAGAATGTACTGATAATTTGCATAAGGAACCAAACCAACCACAGGCTGCCTTCCGTATTTGCAGGGAATGCGAAACATGTTGGTTGAGTTCAGCTTTTGGTTGCTCACTGAACTGAAGTCCCACAAGGTTTTCCGAGGAATTGCAAGTAATGTAGAGGTGGAGTTTGTGTGACTTACAAGGTCTGTTTTTGGGTTGAAGTGTGAATGATATTCAACTTCAAGATCAAAGATCAAAGTGTTGCCACTGACTTCAACATCGATGTTATCACGATGAAGTGCATTATTGAGAGTAACATTAGTATCATATAAAAGTTTGTCTTTAGCAGATTCTTATATGTAAGTTGAATGGGTTGACCCAGAGATGTTATCTTATCCCTGTTGACTCAGGTAATGTTATTTCCCAACCCGGTACAATATCACACAAAATAGCCTTTGACATCAATCTTTTTGATCTCATAGCTAAGTTTTTATTATTATTAAGATACCGAGTTAGGATTGATCATCATCTGTTGTTTTCACACAGCATAGCGCAGACATTCTTACCAGTTTCAACCAGCCAACATGTTGCCTCAACGATGATTGATGATCAAATCCTCGATTCAATCACAAGATCTTAATAAAACCAAACATCGATCAAGCATGGAGTTCATTTCTGTCTTACATGTGAGCGGAAGCATTAAGCACATGATCATTCATTTTAAAGTACTGTTTTATCCTCTGGTTCTTAATGTCCCATAATTTCCCACAAAAATCCTGCCTTATTTGGCCTACAGTGCCACTGATTTGAGGACTAGTTAATTGGAAAATGCATGTGACAAAGGACTTTTAAGCCACAGACAGAAATAAATTAAGGACTATAATGCTGGTTGATACGTCACAGATAACCAGATACAGTGTGTATATATATATATATCCATCCATTCATTTTCAACACCGCTTATCCTGGTTAGGGTCGCGGGATGCTGGAGCCTATCCCAGCTGACTTCGGGCGAAAGGCGGACTACACCCTGAACTGGTCGCCAGTCAGTCGCAGGGCACATATAGACACGGACAACCATTCGCACTCACATTCACACCGTCACTGAGTGGGAACTGAACCCACGCTGCCTGCACCAAAGGTGAGTGTACCACTACACCATCAGTGACCTATATATATATATATATATATATATATATATATGCATATGCGTGTGTGTGTAAGTTCACCCAAGTTGTTTTTCCATACATAAAAGTTATCATCCTTTATGATTTGTACAGTTTTCAAGCATGTTGAAATCATGTTGTTTGAATTATATTTTCATTGTACTGCCATGAAATTAGTGTCCCGTACATGGCTGCATTAGCCAGCGACAGTAACTGATATACGAACAAAAAATTCTTCGCCTACAATGTCAAAAATAGAAAAAAATAATATCCACTGCAAATCAGCATATTAGCGTCATCACTTCGCTTAAATTACTGTGCAATCATCCAGTGATTATTAGCCGCTACGAACCAGCGACCTATGGAGCCGCGAACTCGCTTAGCAGCACAAGCCTGCAGAGCAGGAAGCGTGGCTTGTCGGCTGGATTGGCTATAGCGACAGTTTGGGATATTTTGACCAAAATCTTTCACCTACAAGACAAAAAAAAATAGTAAAAACGACTCGGTATTTTATCAGACTACTCGAGCATATACTAGCCTCTGAATACTGTGCAGCGAGGCCTATGGAGCCGCTTGGCAGCACAAGCCGAAAGAGGAGCGAGCCGAGGCGCTGTGAGCAGAGGCAGAAGTGTGGCTGCCTAAAATTTGATATCATCAATAACTTGTTGAAAATTGGACGAGTGAGTTAGTGAGTGTATTTGCAAAAAAAAGAAAATAAAAAATGTGTGTTCGTATCTTTTTTCCTGCTAAAGATTGGACTATGTTTGCAACATAAATACTGTATACTAAGAGCCACACAAATGGAACACAAACCTCCCTGTGGAATGTCACATTTGGCCTTTCAGGTGAGTTTTTCTTCCACTGACCCGGCTTCCTCTCTGATGCTCGCCATTGTGTCTGCCTGTGCACACAGCAAGTTTCCTTCCGTTAATTCCAACATACAGAAATCTGTGCTGAAGATGGACTGTTAGCTCTTGGGTCAAAGTGTATGTGTTTATACAGTATATAAATTCCTGATATTCCTCAAGTAAGTAACTTGGTGTGAGAACACATTCTGACCGGGACGCTGCTGGAAGACCAGCTAAAACGTTTTTTGAAAAGTATTTGAAAAGCATCTTAAATCAAATCAATGTGATCAGTCAAATCCTAATATGATTGAATCATTAAAAACAAGCTTTGCTTAGGATGTAGCTGCGTTTATGTCTTGTTTATATCTAAGGCTGGCTTTAATGCGACATCCATCTTTTTGTAAGCTTGATTTCCGTCTGAGGATATCAGAGTCCACGTGTTGTTGTTTTTTCATTTACAATGTGATGATGCATAACACAGTTGTGCCACTCGAAAGCAAAAAAAAATAAAGAATTATGTAACTTGAACTATGCAATGATAAATCATTATCCAGCCTTCGGCAGCTATTTACGGAAGCCATCCACTTGTATTTATAACCTGACAACCGTGGCAGTACGTCGCCTGCCCTCTGTCCTGACCAAACTTGCAAAGTGAGGCCACTGCTGCTTCTGGTCTGCTTAGCTGAATCAGACAGTCATGCATACTGTATATTGTTCCGATTCTTGTCTGTAGTTGATTGCACAGATCAGCACAAGCGCACGCATGCATGCACGCACGCACACACACACACACACACAAATTATGACACTTACAGAACATTCCGAAGGCAATCCAGAGCTAAGATTGCCTTGGCATCAAGAAGCAACTTCTGCTTCCTGTATTTGCCTCAGATGGATATCAAGCACCTCCGTTTTCCAATTGTTAGTGTACCACCAAGAGATAAATAAAAACTTTACACATTTGTATGTAACTGTAATAGTATGTCTTAACAATGTTGACTCGGGAACATTGATGAGACATTTACTATAAAGCAATAATAATATTACCAATACCATTTAATAGTTATGTTAAAAATGTAGCCTCATCATTAGGTCTAATCATCAGAAGTGTAGCCTCCATAAATATTTTATAACACTTCTCATTAGGGTGGCGGGTGAGCTGGAACCTAACCCAGCTACTCCCAGGTACACCCTCAACCGGTCGCCAGTCAGTTGCTTGGAACATACTGTACTGTCCAACCATTCACACTCAAGGGGCTCTATTTTCCTGACTAGCGTAAATGTGGCGCAGCGCGTGGCGTAACTGCTAGGGTGCCTGTTAAAACTGGTTGTCGTAATCTCGCAGATGCAGGTACCTGGCATATTTAGCAAAAGGGGTTGTCTGCGCCGGTGGGTGTAAACACAGCCGACTTAATTCGCCGCCAATCAAAGCGGCTTAATTTGTTCATTCCCTGTAAGTGAGGCGCAATAAAGGTCTCGCATGTGTGTGACTGGAATATTGTCAATTTTAGGATTGGGTGTGAATTTTGATGTCACTTGTTAAACTGACAACTTGCAAGCGTTACACTTGCTTTTGATCTAGGTTAATATAGCAAAAAGTTACCTAAAAGCAATGTGAATGTAAGGAATTGAACACAGTTGTAAACTGAAGATGCCCAGGGGAATATGTGTTGTGTTTTCTCAGCATCTATCTGTCCTCGTGATGCACATGTGAGAAGTAAAAGCCAACTTCTTCCCAGTAGAGCGAGAGCAGGGTCCGGATCAGTCTCAGGTCAGGAGAACTCATTCTCTACCATACATTCCTCGAAATCTTGGGGGCATTAGGGCATGTTTATGTTTGCAAACGTTTCCTCTACAGGAGAACAACCGCATGAGAATTTCATTGAGTGGCCTCGTGAGAATACACTATGTCTGCAATATTATGTGAGCCTTATGAAATGTAATTTTCATTGTTTTAATATAGGGGAACCTCTCAGGTCAGACTCAATCAATTCCTGGAAGCTATTCAAAGCTATGATTTCCATCTGAAAAAATTAAAATATCAATAATCCGCCGCCATCAAACATTTACCTCTAAAGAGTTTTTAAGTTGCATTTGAATATTCTTTAATAATTTCAAGCATGTAAAATTAAATAGAAATATAGTACAAGAAATAGTAAAAAACAAAAACAATAGCAGCATTAACAATGGTGCATTACTAATAGGCCACCATCAACAACACTCAAATATTCATCACAATTAACATTTCTTAAAAAGAGTAGGTGCAAGTGAAATGCATTTAATAAATTTTTTTTACAGATTTAATTCCACACAATTCTTACCTTACTTTCTACCAAATTGCAGATGCAGAAATTTATTGAGTCATGTTGGCAATTGAAAAGTCCAATGGAACAGCTCTGTGCTCTACTGAATGGCATTGCAATTAACAGTGTAATCTATTGCTGTCTTTTGCATCCTTCTGTAGAAGTGCTCGATTCTTGAGATTGGCAGGGCACTGTTAAGAGGACAATTAAAATTACAAAGATTGATGACCACATTCTAGTTGCCATTTCAGATTGTGTCATGCTAATAGGTCTATAGCTTCTATTGCAACATGATTAACCTGTCATATTGTCACATCTAGAAAAATAAGTTATCATATCTTGAATGATTCGGAATTCAGAGCAAGTTGCTTCGAACGGCCTTTTTAAGAAACTTATCTAACTGATGATGCAGACAACGTGTATCATCCTTCACAGGAGAGCAGTGGGCAGACCAAGATGGGCAAACCATAATATTTGTTACACGTCCTTGAAATGTTCACTAAATAAAGAATGGAAATTTATTTTGCTGTGCTTTTAGTGATTTTCCTGTGATGTTTCTTTATTGTTTGTAAGTCTAAATATTTAACTAGGGGAAGTGTCTGCTCTTAGCCATTTGGAAGACTCATAACAAAGACCTTTTCCTGTGGCATATGGTGCACTGAACTAACAATACATACAAATGTTGACACAAGCGCAAGTGTTCCAATAAACAATGTTAACCTACTTATGGTTGTCTTGATGTGTGGCATGATGATGGTATGTGGTTCAAGAGATAGCAAGCAACAACCCTTGGACTGGTTGTTTTGGCAGGCTTTCGTCTGACTAACGTGTCAGAGAAAAGAGATTGCTGATTGAAGAAAGTCGATGGTTGCTCAACCTGTTCACAGTATAGCAATTCAGAACTTTTTTCCCCTTTGCCTTTGCAGACCTCAAATACACACTGAATGCAGCAAAAGTCGCCACAATGCGGACATGCGGGCACCGACCTCCTCCATCGCTAAAATAAGCCCAGAATCTGACCTCTAGAGTCTCACTTCTTCTTCTCTGTTTGCTTCCTGTTTTATCAGACATCAGCAGAAGTCACTCAGGCATTGATTTGTGAGCCACTTTGACATTTTCAGCTATGAGATCAAATTTAGAGCTTTATCTCTACAGTGGTGTAACAGTGG
Source organism: Phyllopteryx taeniolatus (assembly GCF_024500385.1). Lineage (NCBI taxonomy): Eukaryota > Metazoa > Chordata > Actinopteri > Syngnathiformes > Syngnathidae > Phyllopteryx > Phyllopteryx taeniolatus. The sequence goes on along the minus strand of NC_084511.1, from coordinate 13,475,822 downwards.
GTCAAATTTTGTACTGGGCAGGAAATTAAAGTCAACAAAACTCCTCTTCGACTAGAGCAAAGTTTGCGGCAGGAGCTAGAGGTTAAACGGGGGGAAAAGTGGTGGCGTAGTTCTGTAAAAAATAAGTTTTCGTAGACACACTGACAGGGTGACATAGGAACTGGCCTTAGTTTTTCATTTAAACGTCCATGAATTGTAAATCTATGTCACAGCAGGAACCATATAGAGGTTGTATACCAAAAGAGGCTTGAGGTTTCCTATAAAGTAAAAATTGACTTTGTTCACTCACTCAGTATTCCCTTCTCCCCATGTAGAGTTGCACTATATAGTGGACTATATAGCAGAGATGGGAGGATAGGGGGGGTGGGGGCTAGAGTTAAATGACTTTACTTGAGTCGACTCGAGTTGCCAGTTTTATGCCATGCGACTTGCTTAACAAATACTTCAGAAAGACTTGACTTTAACTTGGTATCCAAGAGACTTGACTTTGACTTGCACTGCATGACTTGACAAGTCATCTCGTTTAGAATTGGAAATTTGCATTTTATTTATGACAGTTTGCCTTTTTTTGAAAGAAAGAACATTTTTTTTGGGTGGGGGGTGCACCACCCTGGCAACCCGACCTGCAAATTGTGGTCCCACCAGCATTTAAGTTGTCCATCCCTGATTTAGATTATATATATATTATGAGTGGGCGGCACGGTGGATGACTGGTTAGAGCGTCAGCCTCACAGTTCTGAGGACCCGGGTTCAATCCCCGGCCCCGCCTGTGTGGAGTTTGCATGTTCTCCCAGTGCCTGCGTGGGTTTTCTCCGGGCACTCCGGTTTCCTCCCACATCCCAAAAACATGCATTAATTGGAGACTCTAAATTGCCCATAGGTGTGACTGTGAGTGCGAATGGTTGTTTGTTTGTATGTGCCCTGCGATTGGCTGGCAACCAGTGCAGGGTGTACCCCGCCTCCTGCCCAATGACAGCTGGGATAGGCTCCAGCACTCCCGCGACCCTAGTGAGGAGAAGCGGATCAGAAAATGGATGGATGGATGGATGGATATTATGAGTGATCTTGTAAATCAATCTAAGAGAAATTATAAACATAATTAATAACCAAATCATCTCTGATTGTGTTTTATGGGTAGCTTTCGTTAGCTGCTTAACCACGTTTTGTGGAACAAATTAAATTGAAAATAGCTACTGTAATTTTGACATGGTAAGCAATGGTTGGGCAGAAATGAATTAACCTTTTTTTCATCTGAACAAGATTTTCTTGCCTTTTGCTTGACAACTTTTAAACTGCAACATCATTTATAATTAATAATTGCTGTATTTTTTGTCAACTAGTACCCAATGTATACTGGCAACACTAAAGTGGTGTTTTAATTGATTATTTTAAAACAAAACCTGACTTATTATGTAGACATAGATATGTTGTTAATAGACATTTAAAAAATAAATTAAGATACTGTATTTTCTGCTAATTAATATGCTCTTCTCTAGTTTGTGTGTAGAGTGTGTGTTCATCTTCATCTTGTTATAAGCTGTGTGCGTGATTCGGGGCCACATAAAATCTCATTTAGGGCTACCAAAATCCTAGGGCCCTGTCAACACTACATAGTAGAATTCCTTAATAGTCCCCAGACATCTTTCTATACGGATCTAGCGATATTATTAAATATTTTTGTTTTTTTTGCCCCAGCAGTGACGGACGGTTGTCTTATTTTAACCTCACATCTTCTCTGGTCAGCAGCTTTGCGAGTGGGTGTGAGTGAGCCAGGAAAGTGGTGAGAAAAGAAGTCCCAGAAAGCAAGTTCAGAGTAAAGAGGTAAGTTCATGCTCCAAAGCAACAAAAAGGGAGGGAGTTAAAGCAGTCGAGTAGTTAAAATTATTTTAGATAAACACGTTTTGTTAAGAAAGAATTCGGGACTTGTTTGTTTTATTTGACAGTCAAAATTATGTTTTAAATTGACACTGATACAGTTTTTTCTTGCTGCGCCAGAATATTTGGAACTTAATTCATCCAATGGATTGTTGTATTTACTGAAAAGTAAAAACAAAAAATAATCAAGGCTTCCGATAAAGATTTAACCGAGCTACAGTTAATGGTAAGCATGACATGAGCTGTGCCCTGCAGTCCTTTTGTTGGAGCTTGGGTGGCGCTTTACGCTCCTGTCACCCTCTCTCCATCCCTCTCTCTCTCTTCACAGTAATCAACACCACCTCGGCCGCGCACCTGTCAACAATCGGCCCTCATCATCACCTGCATAAAAGCCTGCCAGATCCCGGAAACTCTCGCCAGAGTATTAACGTTCTCCTGTGGTACGACGGCTCTCAATTCTACACGTAAGCTATGGCAGTCCTCGCTATCCTTCTGACCTCTGTGTTTTTCTTTGTCCTCAGTGCTCCTTCCGTGTTCCCCGCCAAGTGACTTTTTCTATCACGCTGCCAAGCCATCCGCCGGTTCACCCCACCGCCTGCCACACGTTCCCTGCCTCGACAACCCCCCAGTACATCTCAAGGTTCATCTCCATACCCTCTTTCAATAAACCGTTAATCACAAACCCCTCTGCCTGCTTCTGGGTCCAGTCAAAATCAAATCGTGACCAAAAAAAAAATTGTTTTTCTTTATCTGAAGGGAAGTCAAATGTTTATTTAAGTCTTGACTACTAGTTTTAATTTCCTCCCTGATTCTCAAGAAAGGGAAGTTAAAAGTGCATGACACATCATGCCATTGTGCGGGAGAAAGATATGTAGCCTCATTTCATTGTATTGTTATACAAGAGCCTACACATGCGTGGTATGTGTTATTTATTCCTGTCCGTCCTGAGCCAAGGTAAGTCAATATTGGGTGCTCGTCGTAGCTCTGAGTGGATGCGATGTGAGGGGTTCGCGTTTCAGAGCTGTTATCCAGTGTCCTCCTCTGCAGTTCGCTCCGAGGACCTCAAAGTCAGTGGTCACGTCGGGCGCAATGTCACGTTGCCCTGTGTCTACGACGCCCAAGATCATGGCCTCCTGGACTTCTGTTGGGGTCGAGGAAAGGTCACCACTTTCAAATGCTCAAACAGCATTGTCTTCGCCAAAGATGGGGCGGTACACTTCATTAGCGGGTCTAGGTACAAGCTGCTGGGTCGCCTCAGTGATGGAGACGTGTCCCTGACCGTCCGGAATGCTTAACCCGATGACGCCGGAGTGTACGGCTGCAGGGTCGAGCTGCCAGGGTGGTTCAACGACCATAAAGTCAATGCATACTTGGCTGTGGAGGAAGCTGAATGTGTGGCTCTTTCTGTTGAAGTCTTTTTATTTGCTGCTTCATCTCTCTTGTCTCATGTCTCTCCTTTCGCCTCTGCTTCGCACAGCAGTGGGCAAAATTGGGTTATGAAGAGGTTCATATGGGATGCTTTTTGCTGTCATTCTCTCTATATTTACTGTGTACATTCTTGTTTTTTGTACCTGTTATAGCCCTTATTCAGACAAAGGAGCAGGATGTACCCGGCCTCTCACCCAAAGATAGCTGGGATAGGCTCCAGCAGCCCGCGACTCTCGTGAGGATAAGCGCTAATGATAATGGATGGATATATATATATATATATATATATACACACATATATATATATATATATATACATATATATAATTATTTGGTAAGTCTAATTTTTGATACTTGCCAAATAATCTTTATTCTATTTTTATTAATCGCCAACCACAGGGCTTTAGGTTCATAAATCTCAAACAAGAATGTTTAAGAACTTCTGAGGTTTAAGCTTTCTTTGGAGAATATCAATGTGAACAATTATTCAGCAACTTTTGGTGTACAGAATTATTACTCAGCTAAATGAAAAACATTTTCCCATCTCACTTTTTTATTTTCATTTATTGAAGTGAGAATTCTAAACAAACAACTCAAAACTTTCCAATAGAAACTGATGTATCTATTAAAAAAATCTGTGACCAATATAGACACCTTTCTTTTTAATAACGGTGATAAGTCTTTTATCCATGGATTCTGTTGGTTTCTTGATTTGTTGTCAATCAAGTTATCGTGCAGCAGAAACCACAGCCTCCCAGACATTCTTCTGAGAGGTGTACTGTTTTCCATCCATCCATCCATCCATTTTCAACACCACTTATATTGGTTAGGGTCACGGGGTGCTGCAGCCTATCCCAGCTGACTTCGGGCGAAAGGCGGACTACACCCTGAACTGGTCGCCAGTCAGTCACAGGGCACATATAGACACAGACAACCATTCGCACCGTCACAGAGTGGGAACTGAACCCACGCTGCCTGTACCAAAGTCAGGCAAGGGTACCACTACACCATCAGTGACTGTACTGTTTTCTTCCACTGTATAGCTCCAGTTTAAGAACTGCCCACAAGTTCTCAATTGGGTTCAGGTCAGGTGAGGAACAGCATCAGTCTTTCATCTTTCAAGCTTTTACTAGCCAGCCATGCAGAGGAGTACTTGAATGCATGTGAAGGAGCATTATACTGCATAAAAATCTGTCTTTTTGAAAGATGCAGACTTCTTCCTGTACCACTGCCTGAAGAAAGTGTCTTCTAAAAACTGACAGAATGTTTTAATACTTCATTTTGAGCCCATCTTCAACCCGAAAAGGTCCAACCAGTTCATCTTTAATCATACCAGACCATTCCAGTATCCCTCCTCCATTTTGCCGGCATCTGAGTCGAAGTGGAGCTTTGTGCCCATTAGCGATCCAGCCACGGCCCATCCAGCTGGTCCGTTAAGAGTCACTCTCATTTCATTAGTCTATAAAACCTTTGAGAAATCTCTCTTCAGATATGTCTTGAACCCGTCTAGATGCTTCAGCTTATGTGACTTGTTCAGTGGTGGTCTTTTTTCAGCTTTTCTTACCTTGGTGATGTCTCTGAATATCTTGTACTTCGAGGTAGGTTGCAGTTCTGAAATATGACAGTACTTGAAGATAATCGTTTCCTGGTAGCTTCATGCTTGATTCTTCACGAAACCTTTTTCTTTTTCTCTCAACACATCACTAAAGGGTCTACAATCAAATATTTTGTTTGTCATACATACTGTCTTTTTTCACATAAATTTCTAACTCATTTTTATATATCAATAATTGTTTTTTAAACTTTTGATCTTCATAATGCTGATTTTTTTTTTTACTTTGTTCTCTCTACCGGCCACTCTAAATGTATTCATTTTGATTTATTACCTCAGTGAAAATTTTTTTATCCATGTCGAACAGATATCTATTTTACTTTAATTGTCAATAGAAATGATTGATTGTAAAAGTGCAACACTTTTCCCTGTACACTATTCCATTCTTGTTTGTGATTTGATGTTTTCCCCCCTTTGTTTTTAGGGCCCTGGTGAATATAGTCATACAAATCGAACTCCTATCATCTTTCCAACAGTGTCCTTTTTTCTTGTTATTTTCTATTTCTGCAGCACCTTTGGAACAACCTGTTACTCATGTCATTTTGCCAGCAACAGCTAGAAGACAACAAAGTGAGCACAGTAAATCAATATCATTTCATTCAAAGAAAGATTGATCATTTATAGCCTTGTATCATATTCCTTTCAATTCATTCCAGACGTCTCTGTATTCGAACATGCAGAAGGAGATTATTCAACATTCAACAGTAAAGGCAAAGTTGAGGTATGATTCTTTTGTTTTGTGCTTCAAGAGTGAAAAACAACTGGGCATCATCAACTAGACTAAATATTACAGTACAACTCATATATTACCTGACAACTGAAGATTTATAATATTTACAATTTACAAACTCTATTTTAGATTGCAAAGCTACAAGCTATTTTGCCTTAGTTTCACTCTTCCTGATTTCGTGATTAGGAATGTTTATTATAATTTAAAGTGCACAAAGCAGTACTATAGGTTTGCACCTCAAGATGTTATTGTAAATATTCAGTTGAATTAATTTATACAGTTTCTTCCAACAATGAGGTTCACTTTGTTTGCAGGATTCATTCACAGCGTTCCAGGAAGTGGGCAACTTTTGCAGAGTTGCAGCTATTGTCTCCCTCACTGTGCTCATAATCTTGATCCCAATGTATATTTTCTGTAAATATCATCTGGATTCTGTCTTGGAATATTTCTGGTAGCCCTGAAGGTCAGCCCATTAGACTCATCTGATGCTTTCATGTGTTCATTTTCTCACAGCAGGGAGACGACCTCGTCCAATTCAATTCTTAAAAACATCAACGATGGAGAATGTGTATGAAATGGTCTAAATTCCCTCGCTTTTGCTCTTCAACATCGTTGCCTTGTGTCTGAGCTATTTGTCATTTTTAAATACAAAGCGTAAAGATGACATTCTAATCTCAGACGGCCGACGAACATACGGTGTGTCAGAAATGTTCCACAACTGGTGTCACAAATTGGAACCCCAAACTACAAGTTTTCCCATTCAATGTGGACCAGACGACCAACCAGACTACAAAGAGATCTTGAGGCGTTTTGCTTCATTTAAGCGACGAGAGTTGTGGGAGGACAACTCTGCCATGCTGGACCAACCACCATAGTCGCCCGACCTGGCTCCGTGTGGTTTTTCCTCCTTCCCAAGCTCACGGGGGTCATCAAGGGAATGCGTTTTGAAGATGTGGATAACATCAAGATGGCCGTGATGAAGGAGAAATGGAGGATCCCGGAAGAGTACTGTACTTCCAGGACTGAGTCAAAGCGAGGCAGAGAAGGCTGGAAAAATGCGTTAGACTCCAGGGGGATTACTTGGAAGGGGAAAACTAGTCATTTGGGTTTGAAATATATCTTTTGTGACACTAGTCCTGAAACATTCCTGACACACCTCCTACTCTACATACTGTATCCTGTATTTTTATCTCATTATAGAATACATTCCTGAATAATGTACATCATCAGCTCTATTTAATTTCACTTAATATTGATTTTACGTATTTGGCTTTGTATTAATAAATAACAATGCCAGGTAATTAAGTGTACTATATTAAATTCCAATCATAAAATAATTCATATTCGCTCACGTTATTTGTGTTATAAACCTCACATTCTGTACAGTACAGTTTTAAGATGCACATGTGGTAGAAAACATATAACATAATGATAACATATTAAATTGATTCTATTATATTTGAAAAAATCTTGTTCCTTTAGTGTTATATGTTTGTGTTATGTACTGTGTATGTAATCTGATGTTCATATTTTTATGCGTGCACTGCCAGAAGGAGTGAGCGCTCCTTCATTCAGCAATCTAAGCCGATTGATTCGCGAGTCATTTGGAAAATAAAGTTAAATGATTAATTTGAGATATATTTTCCTTTAAATCCTGTCCTCCCTCCCCCACCCCTAGTGTTGACTGATAGTGCTCGTTTCCCTTTTAGAGCAAACACAACATGGAATTGTGTTGTTTAGGTCAAAGTGCCTTAATCAAACAGACAATAATCACAACTCTTCTGTCTAATGTTACATAGTTATGTCACCTTGCTTCTGCTATCGCCTCACCTCTAGTTTAGCCTACATCAGTTTTTGTCAAGCATTTCATTCAGTTCGTCTTACAGTTCTTTGGTATCTTTGGGAGGTCCTAAGAATCCCACTCAATATGTTTTTGCCAAACTACATAGTTTGGTAGTGAGTAGTCATGCAATAGCATTTGCGATGTATCTTTTTCGAGCATTCAAAGAGGAAGTGCAATGCTGGGTTACTGAACTTTCAGCTGACTAAAAATTCACTCTCAGCCGATTTCCCCCGAACAACCCAAACTCTCTATTTACAAATGATATTCAGCAGAAATACAGAATACATTGATTAGTGTTGCTGATAGTGTAACAATGGTGTAATTTTTTTCACAAACCTGAAATCTGTGCAGGCAGCATGGGTTCAGTTTCCATTCTGTGACAATGTGAATGTGAGCGTGAATGGTTTTGTCGCTACACGTGCCCTTTGATTGGCTGGCAACCAGTCCAGGGTGAAGTCTGCCTTTCACTTGATGTCAGTGAGGACAGGCTACAGCTCCCTGCGACCCTGAACAGAACAGGTGGTATAGAAAATGGATGGTTGCTGTTTTGTTGTTTTATTAAAGTACAACAAAACAGACACAAAAAAAAAGTCTTGTAAATTTGACCCATCACAGAAAAGAGTCTCATTAACAAGCCGGACAGTGAATGAATGAATTAAAAAATTGCTGCAAAAGTATGTGAAATGAGGTTTAAAAATGGTCAAGAATTGAGACATTCTTTCAGATGACAGACACTGTGTTGCCAAATGCTCTGAAAACCCCGCCTCCCTGGAACTTGAAGCTGTCAATCAAATATGTATATGTATGTATAGAATAGGCAGATATCTGATTAAATAAGTGCTTTCTCTCCTGGCTCCTAAGCGGGGAGACGAGAATTCCAAGCGATCCACATTGCACTGACTCTCACGGGCTGCAGGGAAGCAGCCTGACCGTAAACCGCACCGTCACCAGGCTAGTTTTTAGCCCTGCCTAAAAAATCCGGCTAACTAAGATGAAGAAAAAGAGTCCTAAACTATATCTCAACAATTCAGTACTAAATTGCTGTCAGTCCTCACGTTTTCAGCACTTACCTTCAAAAATAGTATTTAGAAACAAAACTCAACACTGCGTTGAGTTCAAAACTTTAAACTCTCTCTCTCTCTCTACATACATATATCTATATCCATCCATCCATTTTCTGAGCTGCTTCTCCTCACAAGGGTCGCGGGCGTGCTGGAGCCTATCCAAGCTATCATTGGGCAGGAGGCGGGGTACACCCTAAACTGGTTTCCAGCCAATCACAGGGCACATACAAACAAACAACCATTCGCACGCACAGTCACACCTACGGGCAATTTAGAGTCTCCAATTAATGCATGTTTTTGGGATGTGGGAGAAAACCGGAGTGCCCGGAGAAAACCCACACAGGCACGGGGAGAACATGCAAACTCCACACAGGTGGGGCCGGGGATTGAACCCAGGTCCTCAGCGCTGTGAGGCTGACGCTCTAACCAGTTGCCCACCGTGCCGCCATACATCTATATATCCATCCATTTTCTATGCCGCTTATCCTCACTAGTGCCGCGGCCGTGCTGGAGCCTATCCCAGCTACCTTCGGGCGAGAGGCGGGGTACACCCCAAACTGGTCGCCAGCCAGTACATATAGACAAACAACCATTCACACTCACATTCACACCTACGGGCAATTTAGAGTCTTCAATTAACCTACCATGCATGTTTTTGGGATTTGGGAGGAAACCGGAGTGCCCGGAGAAAACCCACGCAGGCACGGGGAGAACATGCAAACTCCACACAGGTGACGCTTGATTTGAACCCGGGTCTTCAGAACTGTGAGGCAGATGTGCCAAGCAGTCGGCTACCTTTGACTATCGGCTACTAACCAGTGGGCTACCGTGCCCACCAGCCGCCTGTACTGGTTGCTGGTATAATTATACTAACTAAATAAATATATATATATATCTATCTCTCTCTCTCTCTCTCTCTCTCTCTCTCTCTCTCTCTCTCTCTCTCTCTCTCTCTCTCTCTCTCTCTCTCTATATTTAGTTAGTTATTTCTTATGTGAGTTGTGTAATTTCTTGTACAAATGAAGTAAAATTTTTTTCATCCAATATACACTTTCAGAGTTACTTTCCAGAAAGCATCAAATGGCCTTTTCAAGATGAATAAGCAGCCACAGGGCAGCCACTGCATTGCTCCAATTTGTAACTCATATTTCCAAAGGACTGATTGATCTCTGAGTTGGGGCAACCTCATTCGTTACCACCGATGACAGTCAACCACATTAGCTGTTCAAAGTTTGTCGATTAGCTCGTTTCTGTCTATTCATCAAAATGAAAATGTTTACCACTTGAAGGAGAAGGAACCAAAACCGCAAAGAAGGAAGCAGACCTCTTCCACATTCCACCTTGGCCTGCAGAACTGTTTGTGTGAGCACTTCGAGGATACCATCATGTGACTTGGAAACTTGTCAAAGCTGAGACCTCTTCATGGTCCAGTTTGATACCCAACAGCAGGTGAATGAAGCTCCTCGCTGAGCTGATCTTAACATGACTTACTTTGTCAGTAAATACTTCAGTTGGTGTTGCAGCCTCTGCCTTCTGCTAGGTAAGAGCTTACTGGACCATCAGCACTGGTGTGTGTTTAGAAGATTTGACCCTCTTTTCTGCTTTTGCAGGATGCAGCTTCACAGTAAGCCTCGAAGTTAAAGTTGGTGCAGACATTACTTTAACGTGCAAGTACGATGCTCGCTACTACGGCAAGCTGTCGGTGTGCTGGGGTCGAGGGCCTATCCCTAACAGTGGCTGTGCCAATGAAGTCATCAAGACGGACGGAACATCGGTCACCAGCAGACTATCCGAGCGCTACCTGCTCATGGGTAACATCGAGGAGGGCGATGTGTCGCTGACCATCAGACAGGTTGTGGAGAGCGACCGGGGTGTGTACGGCTGCCGTGTGGAAATCCCAGGCTGGTTCAACGATCGCAAACATCGGGTGACCCTGACGGTGGTACCAGGTGAGACCCAAAATACATTGTATGCTCTCCTCCAGGGTTGCTGTTTTTCAGCGCCTCAATTCTTGGTTGCCTTCATTGTCATCTACAAATAATGAGGTGAAGTGGTAAAAATACTCACACGCTGATTAGTGGAAGTACAGATAAAAATTGTAAATCAATAAATAGAGTAGTAAAAGTAGAAGTACTGATTCAAGTCAAGTGTATTTAGCCCTTAATCACAAAAGAGTCTTGAAAAGCTTCACAAGCCCAGTTTACAAACATCAACGAAATCCCCTGGTCTAAACCTCACATCCAGGCAAGTAAAAAACAAGCGAGAAAACCCATATGGGGGGGAAGGAAGAAACCTTGGGAAGGGCTCACAGATGGTGGAATCCCATTCCAGGATGACAAGGGGGAAACATTAATCACACGATATTCAATACATTATGGTTCAAATCCTTTACTTGAGTAAAAGTAAAAAAGTACACACTCTGTAATGTATTGAAGTACACGAGTAAAAATGTTTAAAACGTTTTATTTTTTGACGGTCAATTATATACAATACCTGTGTTGATAACATGACATAACAATGAAATGAAAAAACATCTCTGCACACATAATAGTTTCCTTCTTTTAGCAACTTGCATTGTGCTAAAACAATCACTGGAAACACGATCAAAACTAAGTGTTCCGATAGCTTTGCTAATGTTGTGAACTGATTAACAAAATTTGCAAAATTACCTCAATATACATATTTTTTAGATTAGGAAGATTTTGAACCACAGAAGCTGATACCTTTAGGGTGGGACAAAACATATTCATCATGAATCATTCTTGTAGCTGATCTCATCAAACAATTCTCTTGAATAAGGCCGTGGCTGGGAAATATCTTGCTTCTCCGTGTGTGTCGAGTCATTGTCACAAATGCTCCCTGGTTCACAATCCTTTATGTCGCTGTTGTCCCCGTTTTTGTTGTTGTTGTTTTTTTGCCCCCTGAGTCCTAAATACCTCAAACACGATTGACTTTACCGCTCTCTATTTACGTATTTTTTAATGTTGTGTATTAAATAGCCTTATTTTGACAAAGAGTGGAAATTACGGATATCACTTAATGTTGAGAGCCAAAGTAAAAAGTTGTCAGAAAATCTAATACTCAAGTAAAGTACGGATAGCCGAAAAATCTACTTAAGTACAGGAATTAAGTATTTGTACTCAGTTACTTCCCACCACCGGCTTTTAACATCCTTGAGAAGTACAGTGGGTACGGAAAGTATTCAGACCCCCTTAAATATTTTACAGCCATTTGCTAAAATCATTGAAGTTGATTTTTTTCCACATTAATGTACACACAGCACTCCATATTGACAGAAAAAAAAAACGGAATTGTTGAAAGTTTTGCAGATTTATTAAAATAGAAATATTTAAATATCACACAGCCATAAATATTCAGACCCTTTTCTCAGTATTTAGTAGAAGCACCATTTTGAGCTAATACAGCCATGAGTCGTTTTGGGAATGATTTTTCACACCTGGATTTGGGGATCTTCTGCCATTCCTCCTTGCAGATCCTTTCCAGTTCTGTCAGGTTGGATGGTGAACGTTGGTGGGCGGCCATTTTCAGGTCTTTCCAGAGATGCTCAATTGGGTTTAAGTCAGGGCTCTGGGTGGGCCATTCAACAACAGTCACGGAGTTGTTCTGAAGCAACTTCTTCGTTGTTTTAGCTGTGTGCTCAGGGTCATTCTTTCTTTGGAAGGTGAACCTTTGGCCCCAGTCTGAGGTTCTGAGCAATCTGGAGAAGGTTTTTCTCCAGGATATCCCTATACTTGGCCGCATTCATCTTTTCTTCAATTGCAACCATTCTCCCTGTCCCTGCAGCTGAAAAACACACCCACAGCATGATGCTGCCACCACCATGCTTCACTGTTGGGACTGTATTGGACAGGTGATGAGCAGTGCCTGGTTTTCTCCACACATGCCACTTAGAATTAAGGCTAACAATTTCTATCTTGGTCTCATCAGACCAGAGAATGTTATTTCTCACCATCTTGGAGTCCGTCAGGTGATTTTTTTTTTTTTTTTTTAGCAAACTCGATGTGGGCTTTCATGTGTTTTACACTGAGCAGAGGCTTCCGTCGGGCCACTCTGCCATAAAGCCCCGACTGGTGGAGGGCTGCAGTGATGGTTGTCTTTCTAGAACTTTCTCCCATCTCCCGACTCCATCTCTGGACCTCAGCCACAGTGATCTTTGGGTTCTTCTTCACCTCTCTCACCAAGGCTCTTCTCCCCCAATTGCTCAGTTTGACCGGACGGCCAGCTCTAGGAAGGGTTCCGGTCGTCCCAAACGTCTTCCATTTCAGGATTATGGAGGCCACTGTGCTCTTAGGAACCTTAAGTGCAGCAGAAATTTTTTTGTAACCTTGGCCAGATCTGTGCCCTGCCACAATTCTGTCTCTTCAGGCAGTTCCTTTGACCCCATGATTCTCACTTGCTCTGACATGCACTGAGCTGTAAGGTCTTATATAGACAGGTGTGTGGCTTTACTAATCAAGTGCAATCAGTATAATCAAACACAGCTGGACTCCAATGAAGGTGTAGAACCATCTTAAGGATGATCAGAAGAAATGGACAGCACCCGAGTTAAATATATGAGTGTCACAGCAAAGGGTCTGAATACTTATGGCTGTGTGATATTTCAGTTTTTATTTTTTAATAAATATGCAAAAATGTCAACAATTAAAAAATGTTCTGTCAATATGGGGTGCTGTGTGTACATTAATGAGGAAAAAAAGGAACTTCAATGATTTTAACAAATGGCTGCAATATAACAAAGAGTGAAAAATTGAAGGGGGTCTGAAAACGTTCCCAACCCACTGTACCTTGGTCAAGAGAAATGGCAGGAAATGAACCCTAACATACATGCTTGAAGTCAAAATCTAACAGGGTACCTTCTTGCTGTGCGGCAACAATGCCGCAGTATCAGCTTGTGGTTGCAATGGTGATCAGTTCAGTATGCAGCATGTACAGTATCTCACCAGCTGGTAGAAGCTGCAGTTCATTGTAACTCTTCCCTGTGTACTTCATAGCATTTCTACCTCTTTAGCCTGCCCTGATGCTCTCAAGGTGGAGATGCGGGAGGTGAGGGACAGAACTGTCACCATTCGCTGGTCGCATGTGTTTGACGGTGGAAGGCCCATCAAGTCCTACGAGATTGACATCAAGAGCAAAGAGGGTGTGACAACACTCCGAATCATATCCAGAAATATGGTTAGAACATCGTCTTGTTTCATGCTTCCATTTTTATCTCCCACACAGCACTATGGGATGCTGCAGTGATAACTCACATATCAAATCCAAACCTGACTCAGGTCACTCTGGTGGACTTGCGACCGGCAAAGTATTACAACCTCCGCATGTTTGCAATCAATAGTCAGGGCATGAGTAACGCCAGTAATGTTCTCACAGTTGCCACAAAAGAAGCAGGTAAAGTAAAAATTTCTTGTGAATATTTTTCATTCATCTGAGATTTTGTAGCATTTTATGTTACTGTTGTTCTTTTTTTTGTTTTGTTCGCTGCTCAGCACCAGAAGGTCCACCACTGGATATGCGTCTCCAAGCGACCTCGTCTACAAGCATCAGAGTGTCTTGGAAGGTAATGTTGAACTTCTGGTTATCACATGGTTAGTTTATTAAAGGTCATCATTCCCAAACAAAAATATTTTTGATGTCCTTTTATCGGGTTTGCAAGATAATTTGGGGATAAAAATATCTAGGATGCCTTTTTCAAGCTATTGTAGTTTATCTTTTATGCCTGCAATTTGAGGCGGATGGATTTCTTATTAATATTCAATATGTTTATAAGCTTTGCTCTGATTGGATAGTTGATATGCATTTAAATATGGAAAACAGGATCGCTCTGATTGGTCCTTGGCGATATCTTGTACCTGAGTCCTCTTCAGCGGGTTGTCGACGTGTTTGCGTTCCACGACGGTGTGTTGTGACCTGCCATATTATTTTAATATTGATAAAATAATACAATTGTGATGGTTGTTTAATAATAGTGATTGAAATAGCAGAAAAGTAATGCAAATACAAATAATATTCAGTTATACTCCCACTTAACAAACGTTTAGGCAGTAGAGTGTTACTGTGTTGTGGAATCTTTCTTGAAACTATCCTGTATGGCCATTAAATATGGAAAAGTGTTGAAATGATAATGATCGTGTCGCTATAGCCTCCTCGGGCGGACCTGAGAAATGGGATTCTACGCAGTTACAGCATCCGATACATAGAGTATGACCCTGTTGGCAGACACTTCAAACAGTGGCACCACCAAAGTGTCACAGCCACACAGTCACAAGAGAGCCTCATCTTAAGTGGATTGAGGCCCTCCACCCAGTACAGTGTGCTCATACAGGCCAAGACCAACGCAGGCATAGGACCTGCCTCGAGTGCACTCCTCTGCTCCACCTTGGATGAGCGTGAGTTATAGAATTTAATTCAAGAACATAACTGTATAGTATTGTGCAAAAGTCTACAGTAAATCCATCATTCCATTTTTGCAATTCTATGACTTCGTACAGGTTTGTCGCAATAAATTAGAATGTTGTGGCAAACTTAATTTGTAGTTCAGTAGTTCAATTCAAAAAGTGAAGCTCATATTATACAGACTCACTACACGCAAAGTGAAATATTTCATTTTATTGATTTTTCTTTTTTAGAATTTTGATAATTACAGTTTACAGCTAACAAACCCCCAAATTAACCATTTCAAGAAATTAGAATATTAGATTAGAATCACTCAAATGATTTATGATACTGTATAGAAATTAGGCAGGAATTGTGTTTATTGAATTTGGAATGTAATGAATATGCACTGTAAAGAATCTGTATTATACGTACTGTATATGAGTTTCACTTTTTAAAATTGAACTACTGAAATGAAAACCTTTTTTTAGATGCACCTGGATGATTTATCCAACTCTATTTAAATCAAACAGACACAATTAAAAAAATTATACATAATATAGTTTTACCTCCTGTATGTTATTCCTAAAATCATGCTTGACATGTAACTTATCATAAAAATCACACTATTAAGGAAATACATTTACAAATTGCACAACAATTTCAATTTGTCTCCTGTTTCCCAAAAACAAGGATGTAATGGAAGTGAAGCGATATCCTTGCCAAATTGTACTGTGTAGCTTTCCTACGATTTAATAAAGTATATGGACTTTTGTACAGCACCCCATGACTTCAACAAATTCCCTCACTTTTGAAATGCCATTAATTGACTTGATTTACATTCTTCTTCTTCTTCTTCTTCTTTTTTTTGTGTTCAGTTCTCCAAACTTCGACCGAGGCAACAATCAACACGCTCTTCACCGTTACATGGCCGATGTCAGAGACCACAAGGTTCATCTCAGGTACTCAAGTCAGGCATTAATGACACACACTCAGTCAGGCTAAAAATAAACAATCATCAATAAATAATCATATAAAGTGTAAAGAATTGACAATGCAATTTCTTCCATGCGACTAGAAAGAAAAGTAACGATGAAAAGTAATATATTTTATTCTAGTTTATCAATGTTACGAATGGAATAGTTTTGATAATGACCATAGTCACAAAAGTTAAAAGAGAGAAAAAAGTCTTGTATTGTGCTACAATACTTTTCTGTGGTTAAATGTCCCAAGTATTTCCAAGCATGCCTTGCAGTTAAATATTCTTTTTTTTTTTTTGTGGAAACCTACAGCTTGTCTCCTTCTCTTTTGTCTTCACAGATCTCACAACTCCAGCAGTTGAGGTGGTTATTGCCAGCACAGCATGGGAACAAAGCACTCCAGGTTTTTCCTCAGGTAGGCCACAGCGTGTTATGTTCTTTTTCTTCTATGAAGTAAATAGAATTCATGAACATCCAGGATATTTGCTTTCCATGCTAAAAATGTGTTTTTGGCCACCTGTGTCTTACTCAGTGCCTCCGGACCCACCTGTTGTTGAGTTGAAGGAGGTCAACGGCAACACAGTTTCTTTCTCCTGGACTCCTGGGTTTGAAGGAGATGCCCCCATTTCTGGATATTTCCTTGAGTATAAAGCATTGAATGGTAAGATACAGAACAGTATAATCAGTGGAATCGTTCAAACAAAGCTCCGTCTCTATAAAATAATACGGACCTTTGTTGTCCATTCAGTGCAAAATTGACTGTTGTTCCAACAACTACAGGCTCGTGGGATTTTGAGAAGACAGTAGTGGACTTCAGCCCAAACCAGAGAGAGGCCACCATCATAGAGATAAATCCCTCCGTGTACAACATCCGCATGTTTGCAAAGAGCAGTCTGGGTACTAGTAAAGCCAGCAACATCCTTACCTTCACAACTGGAGACACAGGTGACAGTGCGACGTTTTCCGGACAATATTACCCACCTTGAATAACAGTTTATCTCTCAAAAGGAAAACTACTGCTTACTCCTTGTTGTATTCTGAGAAAAAGCTGTAATGGTATGAGAATGAAGTTGTATTTTTTCAAGAAAAAGACATTATCAGAAAAAAGTTTTGTCAAAATTGAATGAACAAAAATGTTTAATCGCAAACTTTCCTATCACAACGTATTTTTATTCAATTTTTTTGTTTCGCTCCAAAAATATATGACTTTATTGTCATAACAATGCATCTTTAATCCCATAACATGCTCGGTAATTTTTTTTTTTGTGTGTGTGTGTGTGGCTTGCACAGGTCAGCAGGATGTTTTCTCAACAACCACAACCATTAATACTCATGCTGCAGTAAGTAAGAAACAACGTTTATTTGTTACACTGTGTGATGTTAGGGACGAAACCTGTTTTTTATATTGTTGCCCACTATCTTTCAAACTTGAACTAAAATGATTTGCTGACCTGCATGAAAGTGCAGTGACACTATTTTGCCCCCTAGAGGACAAAAAGGAGCGAAGGCCTGCAAGATGTTTCCCCCCCCCCCCTTTTCCTTTAAACATGAACGTTTGAATTCTAGACAAGCTCTGAGGAGGGGGGAAGTGGTCACCTTGTTGCTATCGTTGTTCCACTTGTGCTGGTGATTATGTCGATCGTTGCCATAGCGACTATATGGCACCTGCGACGTGAGTATGCTAAATAAGTGATGGTTCAGCTGAGTCAAGCTCCTTTTGTTGAACTGTCCCCGTGTGTGCCTTCACAGGGTTCAAAGGGCAAAAAGGCAACATTAGCCTGTGAGTTTCTGCACCTTGACACTTTTTAAATGTATTTCCCATTTTTTATTATTATTATTTTTTTGACTGGATCAAATGCGTCGTCCTCCACAGGTGGCTGAGCCGAGGAGCAATACTTTACAGAGGCTCTGAGTCCATGCAAGAGCTGTGAGACATGCTTCTTTACTGGACGTCACAAATATGTCAACATGAAAACAGCTAAAGACCTGAACTGTACATCATGTTGTATGGACAGCACTGGCGTGTCCTCATACAGTTAGATCCAAAAATACAGTATTTGGGCACTGACTTTTTTTATTTGTTTATTTTTTTTTTAATGATCTTGCCTGTGTATACCTCCATAATGGAATAAAAATGTAAAAACGTGTAAATTTAGCCTTTCGACTTCAATGTCAGAAATATGGGATTTAAAAAGTGAGACATACAAAGAAAAGAACATTGAGCCAACAACTTTTTGTTGTTGACTTTTTTCCAGAAGGGAAGTACAGAAAAAAATAAACACCTGAAATGTGGTTCCACAAGTGAGCAGAGCCTCTTTCAACTAGGATGCAGCTGTGTTCAGGAAAATACCTTTTGGATATATGGCCCAAAAAGTTCAACATTGGTTTCCAAATTTTGCAACAACACATTTGTAATTTCCCAAAAGCAGGGTACCAACAAAGTTAATACCCACATGTAGGGGCCAAGTTTGGGAAGTTTATAATTTGCATTGGAAAACAAAAAGCACGTTTTGTTTTTTCAACATTTTTACGTTTTAAGTTTTAAGGCAAATTTGTAGAAAGTGTGAGAGGGTGTGGAGCGTGACCCGAACATTATGTTTAACAAAACAAAGAATCGGTCAGCTCAAACTCTTGCAGTCATTTATGACATAATGCTTGTTTATTTGAAGAAAGGAGTTTGCAGTGTTCATTTCTCGGCCTGTGACTGACATGAAGTGCCAGCTTGTTGCATCCAAGTGCCAGCAGAGGGCGTTCGGGCCCCACCGTTGACAGTGTTGCAGTTTAGCCTCCATCAGTGTAGCATCCTCATGAGGAGCCACTGCAGCCAAACTCGATTTCTATCCATCTGTCTAATAAATCTCTTAATTGGAGGAGGGAATTTGATACGTGGAAGAATTGGAATAACTGTCTGCTCGGATGCCACCCAACAATGAGGGAGCATTGGCGATAGCAAGTACTGTTTTTCAGCCGTTACCAAATGGTACAATCGTTGTACATGTCTATATATGCACGGGGAAGAGCTTAATAAAAGCTACTCACTTTTTTTTTTCCCCCATCTTAATGGCCAACAACAGACACTGCATGATATTTATGTAAATCTTACACAGATAACAAAGCTCATCACAAAGTCAAAATCCAAAAGTCCGCATATACGTATAATTGTAGCCTTGTAAAAAAAACATATGTTCCACCGCATACTTCTCATCTTCCCACCACCGTCCTGCCTTAATTACACAAACGTCAGACTTTGGAGTCTTTTGCACCATGTCCACAACCCTATGTTCTTTCATTGATCTAACTCTCTTCAAACAATTTAAATTGCTCTGTGTGACTCTTGTAAAAGAACAGAAAAAAAGTCAGCAATGGTTGCGGGTGGGAATGCTTGAATGACTTTAACGAGGGTTCTTTGATTGCTCACGCATGTAAAAACAACTACATGTATTTACGTAGAACCCCCAATACACGGCCTCTACTATACCACACAAGACACTAACAAGAAGTCATCTCAACACGAACAACATACAAATAGCTTTTATCACTGATCAGTGTGTCATCACGCTAATTTTCTCAGTTCTCACGAAGAATCTGTTTAATTCAACTCTGCAGCTCTTAGGCCAACTTGAGATTTGCTTTTTTTTTTAAAACCAATGATTTAATGATCCAAAAGTAAGTAAACAATTCCAAAATATGAATTTAGGTCGAGATATCAGCATTTCAGCATTTATTTTCATGTGCACTGGATACACAACTTAGACGATAGCATTTTTTGTAACTTGTAGGTGAGCACAAGCATCGGATTAGATCAATCTAAGACAGACTGAAGGGAATGAGACATGCATATTCATTCATGAGTTCAAAGTTGGCGCCTATGAATTGGCAGCTGGTTACAAGAGTTCTGCTAATGTTTCTCTTTAATTTTGTCATTTTACGACCCTTTTTTGTCATTTAATGTTTACTCTACTCCGTGTGTAGCCATTGTGGACGGTTTTTGACATTTTGGGCCATGACATTCATTGGAGGAGAATATTTGCACTTGTTCTTTTGTGCCTTCACAGCAGCATGTTTGTACCCGTTTTTGTTGAGCGGGAAATGTCGACGCTGTTGGACTGTCTGAGATGGCATGGCTGGGCAAGATGCGACTGCCGGGAGCGTCGTCAACGTGAAGCCGAGTGCGTCTCAGAGGAGATCTGGAGAGGATTGAGAGTCGGGGCTAAAAAAATATAGTGAACCGAGAGAGACGACTAAATGTGACTGGAGAATTAAACCAATCTTTCTGTATGTGTGTTACTCGGCAATAGACAAACTTTCGACTGTTAGAAAAACTACAGTTGTTCGTTTATTTTCAAACTTTGCTTCTAGCAAACATAAGCGATGTCATGAACGCTGTGATCGCAAAATCTGTGATCCCAGTGGCCTCATCACGGTCAATGGAGAATTCAAACAAGTGCAACAAGTGGGAATGAAACACACCACCTCTTGTATGCAAAGTGCCAATGTGAAGGGCGCTACTGTATATTGTTTTATGTTTGTGTACATCACTTTGGCACAGCTGCAGCTGTTGTGAAAGCGCTATATAAAGCGGAATTGAGTTAAGTTGCAAGTCCTTTGCTTGCAAAACTTACACCAAGCCTGTGACCCGTTGACATTGCCAAACTTTTGTGATGCTTTTCCAGGCTTTCGCCACAGCCTTTCAGGTCTTGTTTGTTTTCAGGGGTTACTCCAGATTGGCTGGCAACCAGTTCAGGGTGTACCCCGCCTCCTGCCCGATGATAGCTGGGATAGGCTACAGCACGCCCCCGACCCTAGTGAGAAGAAGCGGCTCAGAAAATGGATGGATGGATGGGTTACACCATTCACTCTCCTCTTTAGCAGGTAAAATGCATGCTTTATAGGATTTAAGTCCGGAGATTGACCAGTCTTTGTGTTTAGGGTCATTATCTTGCTGCATTATAATGTATCTCCCAATCAGTTTGGCTACAGCTTTATTAAATTTTCAAACACAATGTTTCTGCAGACTTCTGAACTCATTGTGCTGTTGCCATCATGTAATACATCATCAGCGAAAATGTGTGAGCCCATCCCAGATGATGTCTTACTTAGTGCAGAATGGTTTTCTTCTTCTTCAGGACATTCCAAATGGTTGGATTGGCTATGGCCGTTGTTTGAGCAATGGCGCTGATAGATTTTCCATCTTCTCTCATCGTCACAATTAATTCTTTTAATCAATAGACAGCGTTCTAGATTCCATGTTAGTGACACCTCTCACTAGTATAAATCTTAGACTGAGTGTAGACATTGGGAGCTATTTATTGTTTGAATTATCAATTCAATAGGACACTTATAGGCAAAAAAACTGCTAGTCACATGATCAAATACTTTTCCTCAGATGAAATAGTATCTGGGTTCAAATAAAAGGTGTCATTTAATGTAAATTTTGAGCTCCTGTCTCATATTCACCTTTTAATGTCAAACCCACATTTTTTCAATACATTCAATCAAAAAAATTTCTTATATTCATACATATTTCAATAACTGTTGAACTGCTATGACATTATTGCAGTATCAATTTACACTATTGCAGCTCATAAACATTTGAAGGCAAGTTCAACATTTCCCCTATGCCTTGTCCAAACATGGTGCAACCCTTGTAACCTTTGCTCTAATAGTATTTGGTTTAGTCCATTACTGGTTTGTTTGTTGGACCCAGAAACTTCTAATCAATACACCTGCACCGCTGAGATAAAGGGAACTGCATTGCCTGGTCATCCCATGTCCATATCAGTACATTTGTTTCTACTAAATGGTGATTGATTACCTAGAGAAAAGTTGTTTTTTTCTTTTCTTCCACGTCTACATGTTTATATGTGGTTTATGCCAAGACTGGTAAAAGCCTATACCAATATAACATCCATTTAAAAAAAAAGCTGTTTTATGAGGATGTATGTGTGTGAGTGATGTGGCTTCTGTGTCCTGGGGACACAAGGACTTAGAGAAAAGTTATTGCTAGCATAGACTCTTTAAAAAAAAAAAAAAAAAAAAAAACAGTTAGGACTACGTGCCTAGTGCATTCTTTAGCTTAGCACATGGTTCAGTTTAGCACATGCTCAAAGAGCCATGGGGCAACGCCATGACAGTAGCATTTTGCAAAGTTACTAAAATACCAGTGCATCTGCATAAAGCTCCTCAAGCAGGTAAATGCAGAGCCAACAGTGTCGGTTAAGGGTTGCGGCATAACACCACCGGTGGGAGATTGAGGAAGGGGGGAGAGTGCGTATGCCCGTAACAATGGCAGTATTACCGACCAGCATAAAGTTAGTACTGCAATAAATCATGCACCGGGGCTCTGCCCACATCAAGGTACCAGCACTCAGGAAGCGGAGACTGAACAGTACCACACACACCAAAGGCTGAGCTCCACAGGAGGGGCTGGTCTGCAGGCCACGTTGCCACGATGAATGCAAGGAGCTGCCAGATGTTGGCCCTCCATAGAGCGAATGACAGCATTAGAGCTGAAAATAAATAGGAGGTGAGGTGGAACAAAAATAAGACGAGATGCGGATGCAGTTTGTCAAATCCTAAGCAGCCATTGGCTCATTTGTTGATGAAAGAAGCACTAATTGATTCAAGTCTTGCCAAGCCCCCCACTGACTGAGACAGCTCAAAGGGGACATTTCATCCTATTAGAGCCATAGCTTGTCAATCTGCTAGTGCGAGCAAGTCACAGCAAGAGCTGTGTACAAGGTGAGTAAAATCTCTAATATCAAAAAAATAAGGGCGGTGAAAAAGTAGTCTAAAACTCATCTCCAATGATGTTGTTTATGACAAGAGCTGGCATTGCATTTTTGTGTGTGATATGATCGGATTACTTAACTTGAGTGAGGTGGAAGGCAGCGCTCATGTTTGAAGGTCAGACATACAGTAACCGTTACCATGGAGACACCAAGTAGACCAAGTAAACCAAGTGCGGTGCTTTCACTTTACTGAGGCAACATCATCAACCCACACTGTATTTTTGTTTTCTAAATGATTGTTTTCTTTTGTGGAACAAATTCATGAGAATAATACACAAAGAGTCAGTTCAGGAGCATCATCCTTTCCAAAGCTAAAAACGCATATGAATAATACTATCTATTTATTATTATGATTATAAAATCTACCTTAGTTGATAGGAGATGATAATTTTCTGTAATGAGACAAAAAGACGAAACGCAATTTGAGGTGAGGTGAGTTAATCCTTTAGATGCTCACCGCCTGAGCTAAAATCTTGAGATATTCACCAGACCTCGTGTGATGAAAGCGGTTTGATCAAAATTATTTATTAGGGCACATTTTGGTCCACTTCTGAACTGTAGGTTGTTGCTGATTTAAGCACTTGTGTTTTAACTGTAAGTAACTAACTGTGTTTAACTGTGGATTTTTTTTCATTTGTTTTGCGCTTGTTTGAGAAAACCTCTTATCTAAAATCCAGATGAATGCAAATTCTGTGAATCTTAATATGTAGATTAACAACGTTAACCTGATTTTTTTGCATGTTGTTGTAGAGCAGATCTTGAGTTGAGTGGCAAATTTGAACCGTCCTCGAGAAGTTTCCATAGAAACACGCTGGAGTTCATGATGCAGTGACTTGATCAAATAGTGGAGAAAAATCGTTTGGCAACCGGTCATTGGGGACAGAAATAGCTATAATGGCATGCTTGTTGCATCTCTTTGCACTCTCATAATCCTCTGTGCTCGCAGACATTTCCATAAACGTTTGAACCTCCTCAACCAGAGCTTGTACGATTCCTAACACGTCACCTCTCATTCAGAGAGCATTAAGTGTCAGCGCTTTGAACACAGGCATGGCTCCTAATCTCTTTAAATTTGTTTGCATCCTCTCTGCTAACGCCATTGCTTTTTATACACCTGCCCAGAGGCGAGTTCCGCTAAGGAAAATCGTCAAACTGGAAGATCTCCATCAGCTTGGCAGCAGAACACAGTGGAAGTCTCGGATCAGTTCAGGGGATTGGAGCAGCTGAGCTCTGCCATGGAAGACACGTGACTGGCACTTTTGAATAAGAGGAGTGTTTAAGGAGGGATGGAGCAAGGGGATAAAGAGTGAGAGAGGGGTAATCACATCAAGGGATTAGTGGCTGTTATTAATGGAGGTTAGGGAATCTGCCTACTGTCATTCTCACACACAGAACTTTCTATCTATCTATCTATCTATCTATCTATCTATCTATCTATCTATCTATCTATCTATCTATCTATCTATCTATCTATCTATCTATCTATCTATCTATCTATCTATCTATCTATCTATCTATCTATCTATCTATCTATCTATCTATCTATCTATCTATCTATCTATCTATCTATGACGATGATTCAGTTACACAGCTGTCTCTCCTCTCCTTGCCCAACCTCTGGGCGACAGTTATGCTTTTTGTTTGTAATATTCTCCCTACTTACTTCATACGGGAGAATAATATTCTACTCCCCTGAGCATTTGAGTGTTTGTGTTGGCATGCCCCCCCCCCCCCTTGAATGATGGCCATTCAGTGGTGAACAAACAAGACATTTGTCTGCATCACCTAAGGGAAGACTCGGTGGTAATATGTTTGCAGCTTATCCTTTGCTTCAATTTTCATTTTCTAAGGGACTCATAGAATCCAAACTTTGTTGCAGGGATTTGTTGATATACACTACATAGACATTTGGATACGTGGCAATTACACCTACAGTAATTAAACAATTAACTCAATAATTAATTCATTAAATAATGAATCAACATTATTTGTAAGATTAAGGTTGTAATTTGCTGTGGTGCACAAAGTGTGGGCGGAAAGTTCCATGACTAGTGTCACAAAAGATATACAGTGGAACCTCGAGTTACGAAAAAACCTTTTTCCGTGACCCCATTTGAAACCCGAAACATTTGAAAAACCAAGGCAACGTTTCCCATTGAAATGAATGGAAATGCAATTAATACATTCCAGCCCCAAAACTGTTATACTGGCCAAGAAAAAATAAATACAGTGCAATATAGAAACAGAGTAAGTGAAAACACACAATTATACTTCTTCCATAATCACATTGAGAAATTCTGATTCAGGTGTTTTTTCTTTTGTTTCATATCTAATTCATTGGTTGACTTTGGCACAACAAACCAATCCATGGAAACTAGTCTTTTTCTGTTCAGAAAAAAAAAATCAGAAAGTGAGATGCCTGTCGATCTCCCGTTCGATTCTTTCCTCACTCATGAACAAGATCCCAAGATACTTGAACTCCTCCACTTGGGGCAGGAGCTCTCTGATTTTCATCCCAGCCGACTGAGAGTTGGAGATCACGGCTTGATGAAGCCGACAGAACCACATCATATGCAAAAAGCAGAGATGCAATACTGAGGCCACCAAACCGGACCCCATCTACGGCTCGGCTGTGTCTAGAAATTCTGTCCATAAAAGTTATGAACAGAATCGGTGACAAAGGGCAGCCCTGGCGGAGTCCAACCCTCACCGGAAACGAGTCCGACTTACTGGCAGCAATGCGGACCATACTCTGACACTGGTCGCACAGGGACCGAACACCCTTTATCAGAGAGTCCTGTACTCCATAGTCCCAAAGCACCCCCCAAAAGACTCCCTGAGGGACACAGTCTCCAAGTCCACAAAACACATGTAGACTGGTTGGGCGAGGTGGCAAGGACACATCGGACGATACGCGGCTGCAGCGCTTCCTGCAAGCGTTCCGAGCCACCCTGCTTGGGGGCCCGAACTCAGTCTGAGGGAACGGAGGCAGACGCAACGCGCCCGCTCAGAACATCACCCGAGAGACGTCCTGCCTGAGAACTCGTTGGCCTCCTGCTGCTCCTGTTTCTCCATTCCTCCCTCCCGTCGAATCCACCTGTTCCCGGTGCGGACCGGACCGGCCGAACACTCGGGAGCCTGACTCGCCTGCCTCAATCGTGTTCCTGACACGTAAATCATTGCGGTCTACTAAAAGTACGGATTAGTGCATATTTGGGTTTATATCAACGAGACCAGGAGTCCGCGATATGCATTCACTACACGCCCATTCTGCTCATCTCACGTCACAAATCCCTTCCTTTGCCAATGTTCGTAGATACCTTGTTTGTTTTGTGTTTGTCTGTGTTTTATCCTGTAGAACCCCCTTTTCATTATTAAATTTGCTATAAAATTCACCACTTGCATTGATTATATGTGTGATTGGGCTCAGAACGAAACCTCTAGAAAGTCTAGAGCTCAAAGTTCCTAGAATGTAGCCACCTTCCGATAAGAGACTGATTAAAAAGGTTTGTCGTCATTTCGCCTCAAGTTAAACTTGTAAAAATATGACGTGGTCCCCCTCATATCTATCAAAGATCTTGATTTATAACGCTGTAATTTAAAATTACGATAACCCGGTAGTGACGCAGGCGCCGCTTCCAACTCATCGTTTCCTTCTAAATTACGCACAATTTTTACAAATCCAATAAACGCTAGAGTTGCGTATCTGATGTTTTCTCTTGTGCTTTGGAATGTTTACTGGCAAACCTGAGGCAACTTCCACAGAGCTGCACGAAGACTAAAAACTATATCTAAATTTATTGGATTCACTCGATTCACTCAGTGATTCTGATCTGTGTGGTACGCGTACAACGAGTAGTATGTAGGCGCAATTCTAACGGTATGCGAAAGAATTAAACGTTCATACTTTGCATCATGTAACAGTGGCTTAATTTGTTTTAATTAAATCCAGTAAATTAGTGTACAGTAGATTTCAATTGTATTTAACCTTTAAGTACAATATTGCATTTAATCTCTTTTTTTTCAAATATTTATTTAGGTATTATTTTTACGTAACTCTCTTGTTCACACAAGACATTTGAATTTAATCATTAAGTACAGTTATTATTATTATTTTGAATTTTCCTATATTTAAGCGGCATTAACGTTCAAACTGCATAATGTTACTATGGCCTAAAATGATATCAAATGTACTTTTTAGGAATGAAAATGCTTCTAGATTTTAACGTTGGTAATGATGCTGGTACTTTGAGAGCTAAGTATGTTTTTATGTGGTACTTGGTGTAAAGCGGTTGAAAACCACTGCATTAGATATTACCATTTAACATGAGCTGTTCTACATACTGAGTATGTCCTCTCGGTTTTTGATACAATTGAGAATAAAAATAATTTAATAATAAAAGACTACCAAACAAAATTTGATTTGCTGTCAAGACATCACAAACAAAGTAAAGAGTAACTTATCATAGTCGTCAGACATCTTTTTTCTTTTCATTTGAGTGGAGTGTTTTGAAGTGGAATACAGCATTTCCGACTTCCCGGCAGCATTACAAGCAGGCTGACACCAAGCATGGAACTACAGAATAAACCAGCGGCTGTTATGATTTATTTAGTTGCTTTGATAATTTTGTACTTTGTTGCACTTTTCTGCAAATAAGTACAGTAAACAATGATACAAGTCTGGGGGCTGTTTTTAATTTGGTCCCGTCGAGCAGAGGCTACACACACATAGCCTACTGTATATGTAGACACACGTGTGCGCGCACACACAAACACACACACAGCTACACGGATAGCTACGCACACATGCACACACACACCTAAACATGCACACGCGCGCACACACACAGGGTGTCTGTCAACTGTGTGCTCATAATGACATTCCCTTGTGTTCTCTGGCATCACTGTTGAGGGAGAGAAAAGAGTGATCCCTCCAAACGCTCTCCAAGATTAAGGCTTTGTGTTTTACATGTGTTATTGTGGCTTGCCTTCGTTATCCCCCTCGCTTTTGTCAAAGGCTCCCCCCTGTAATTAGGATCGTGTCCCTTTCATTCCTTCGTCTGCGCCTTTCTTCCACCTGTGAGAGCGATAAGAAGAAGAGCGCGGAGAGGGAAGAAGTCGGGGAGGAAAAAGACGAAGAAGAAAAAGAAGAAGAAGAAGAAGGAACTAACGGGTTGTGGAAAGATGAAAGCCCGCCACACCGAGCTGGTGCTGGAGCGTTGGGGAATGCGCTGTCTGAGGAAAGGATGAAGGCGCTTGTCACATCGCATCACACACACACACACACACACACACTGAGCCGCACACAACCTGTGGTGCAGCAGAGCCACAGAGCCCCGCTGAGTTGAGCTGTGAAATGAAGAAGGCACAAAGGGAATGAAAAAGAAGAAAGAAGAACAAGCAAGAAGAAGCCACTGTGTTGGATGCTTCATTTTGACCCATATTTGTCCTGACACATTAATCAAATAGTTGCTGAGGAGCCCGATGCATCTGTTGTGGCAGGGTGTTGGAGAAACGATCCAGGCGGATCCCACCCGATAGTACAGCTGGTAGAATGTGCTTCAAGTTGGAATTGCAAAAAAATTAAAAATAAATATATATATATATATATATATATATATATATATATATATATATATATGTATGTGTATATATATATATATATATATATATATATATAATTATTATTTTCGTCCTAGAGATGTGAACTACTCCAACAACTCTCGCCTCATGCCATCTTGGCCTCTTTCTTTCTTGGCTCCAGGCTTCACCCCCCCCCCCCCCCCCCCCAACCCCTCCTTCCTTCAACGATGCCACCTTGCCTGCAGCCAAGTTCAGCGCTGTCTGTCCCCTGGCCCGCAATGTGGCTTCCTTGGATGTGTACATATATGCAAGATGGGGGGAGGCCCACACTGCTTCTCTGAGTGCGGTCAGGCCGTGTTTACATCTGTCTGGCCCTGGAGCCTGGAACCTGGAGCTTTGCACGGTGCATCCTGCTAAAACACCCAGAAGACTGCAGAGGAACCTGGGGATCGACTCTTACTCATGGCTCCAACTTACCTATGCATGAATAGCCTACAGTTTCACAGAGCCAAGTGTCCCTTTGCATAACCTTCTCCCATATTGTGGATGTCTGAAGTCAAATGCAATCCCCAATTCCCAAAGGAACTACTGAATATGAAAATAATCACTTCCAGGGTCAAAATCATAAAACCTCTTTTAACTCTGAAAGCGATTTTAAAGGAACGTTTTAACATTCTAAACTGTCGGCAGTTGTTGTTTTTTAAGTGCTCTAAGATGAGTTGAGTTGAGTCATACAAGGGGTTAAAAAACTTGACACTTAAAGCAGAAGTGACGGGGAAATGGAGTTATGGAGATATTACAGCGTGGGAGACAAGTCACCTACTATAAAGACTTTTTTTTCCATTTCATTTCATTCATTTGGATCTAAGGCCATCGCTGTTTTTCTTGGAGTCCACAGCCACCATTGTCATCTTTACACTGCAATACACCATTACAGAAAAACACAACAACAAAAACAACACCTCGCATCAATTACAACAACACTTACATTCAGTACAAAACGGCATCATCTACTGTATCTATTTCACTTTTTAAGATTTATAACTATCATGCTGGAGCAGGGGTGTCAAACTATTTTTTGTCACGGGCCAAATTGTAGTGACAATTTCCCTCAGAGGGTCATTATGAAAGTGAAACCACATAAATGTTTAATCGCCAAATCACATTATTACATATACACAACAAATTGAAGGATACATTTTGAAATCAGAAGACAAGGATAACAACTTTTTCAACTCTTGTTCAAGTTACTGTAAAAAGGGGTTTGGTAACGAAAAAACATTATTGTTTATTATTTATTACATATGATAATTTGAAATTTTGGTACAGATCTGAGCAAGAACCATGGCATCTGACACTCAGGATTTGCTTTCACGGGCCACATAAAATGATGTGGCGGGCCGGTTCTGACCCCTAGGCCTTGAGCTGGACACCTACGTGCTGGAACAAAAACAAGTCAATAACTGGTAAAACGTAAAAACAATACATTTCATTACCACTGTTAACTATGATGACGAATGAATATTGAGGAGGTTATCACTTGTGTGTGCATGGGAGGTGAGTTTTATTTACATAAAGACACAACACTTTTCGATGCACATCATTCTTATAAAGAAAAGTGAAATCAAAGATGTGTTTCTAAATAATTATAGACATTCGAAGATAACTGGGGAAAATGTGCAAAGACTGAAAACAATGTAGTTCTTAATTGTTGAGATATAGGGTTAAACTGTTTTACACCATTTCAGTTTTCCTGATTGTTTTGTGCATGTCTAAAACAGTGCCCAGTGACGCATTTCGGTTTCGTTGGATATGAATCCCAGATTATATAAAAACTTGAGTGTCTTGGGTTGTATCAGTAGTTATCTGGCGCAATTGCGAGTTACCTGTTCTTGTTGTTATTAATAGGTCCAGCTGGCGGCTCGCGCCTCTCGTCGCAACATGGAAAGCCCCATGGCTAGATTATTCAGGATTTTGAAGCCTCATTTTATATGTATGGCCATTTTTTTAATCATTCAAATTTGGCATGGTTGTTAACAACACTCTTCTTTTGTGGTGCACCTTTTCACTTTACAGGGACTTTAATCATTATTGTTGACTTACCACCGTGCCATTACTACATTGACCTTTTGGTCAGCATGTCTGTCTCACAGTTCTGAGGTTCAGGGTTCAAATCTCAGCTCCGGCTTTCCAATGTGGAGTTTTTACGTTCTCTCTGTGTTTGAATGTCCCCCCCCCCCCCCCCCCCCCGAGGTTCTCTGGCTTATGCCCACATTTCAAGAACACGAATGCTAGGTTAATTAAAGACTCATAATTGTTCATAGGTGTGAATGTGAGAGCGAACACTTATTAGTATTAGTCAGTCGATGGACTGGCGGCGAGTCGACGATTTATCCCGCCTTGCGCTGAAAGCCAGCTAGGCTAGAAACCAGCTCACCCGCAGCCCTAATGAGGATACGCAGTATAGAAAATCGATGGACGGATGGGCTTATCACCATTTCCACTTCTATGGTTGTTGGATCTTGACCTCTGGATTTTCTTCTCAAATCTCACACAGCATTTGCAAAGGTACCCGATCTACTGTTTTTTGTACTGGCCCAAACCATGTGCTCTTTCCCAGGCTTCTCAGTGTCCTTGTACGAGGGAAACGAAAGAGATTTTCTGCAGATTGTTTTTTTCTGATTGAATACCTGCCGTTGGGATTTGTTTTTCTGAGATATGTTCAACATGCACTAATCCACCAGAAACAGCAAAGAAGAGAATTGAATTGCGACGGTCGGTGTACATGACAAACAGTGTGATCTGTCTTTTGTTTTGGGGAGCTGATGAATATGCATGTGGTCCCACGAGTGACAGAGTTTGGGATGGGGGAGCTCAGAGGAGCAATAACAAAGGAGTTACATCTCTGACACACATCCACCACAAGGCTGGGATTAAAGTCAGTACAGAGAACCACTCCGAGAGGAAGACGGGAAATGGATGGAGATGGAGAGCGGAGTGATAAAGAACACATTGGCTGCTTATCTATTGAAGAACGGAAGCCTCGGGGAGGAGAGGGGAGTCAGGAGATGAGGAGGGAGGCAAGGGTGGCAAAAAGATGCGGAGGAGGGGGATATTCGTCAATCTGATGTATTTAATTTCTTTTGCTGTTAGTGAATCATCAAGGGGATGATCCAAGAGCGGATCAAAAGATTGAGTTGGGGAACGAGCGAAAAGCAGATTAATGCATAAGAACAAAGGAGCAGTCTCTCTAAGATGATCGCAATGCTTCTTCTTGCACCCCCCCCACCTCCTCACTCTTTGTCCATTGTATTTTTTTCTCACTGGAAACTATTTATGTATCTTTAAAATGTACAGAAAGACAAACAATGAGCAAAATGTCCACACTACTGTGCCCTGTAAACAAATTCAGTGGGGACACACTTCACTTCCGAGGGAATTCTGGTTCTTCAGCCAAATCCAAAATGTTCCCGCATATTGATGTGCTGCATCCCCGTTCTGTCATGCAGCTTCCCGTGGGACTGCAGGCAGACCACTTGTTTAGTCTGAACTGCCCTTGTTCACTGAATCCTGGGGAACTTTATGAAAAGATCCCACAGATCCCATCAGCGGATGTGCAACGGTCAGTTTCAGTTGCGACTGACCAGACAAGTGGAACCCAACTCTGGACCGTTTAGTGTGTATAGCCATAGCATGGTTCCCCTTGAGCTGCACTGACATGCACGAGTGTTGGACTTGTTTGGATGTGCTATTGCAGTTGGCGCAGCGCTCTTTCTCCTGTCCAAATCACAGAAGTTTTAGTGACTCCGAGGTGACCTCAGGTTCACTGTAAAGCCTCTTCTTCTTCACCTTTTCCCTCCAGATGGATTCCGCTACTGTATGTACTCGACATGTGTCTGTATGGGTAAATGTTGTGATGAGAGTGGCATTTTTAATTTGTCCAAAAGCTCCCTCCCCCCAGTTACACCACAACCCACTGAAGTCTGAAATGTCGTCCAAGCTCACAGGTGGTTGACAAGCAATATTGACATTGGTCTGTGTGTCTCTGTAGAATTGGGCAATAAACCCACAACCCCCCGGTACATGTCACCTCGATACCCTCTCTCTGTCTCGCTCTCTTTCACACACACACAAGCACGCACACACATATACACACACCGCCAGAGGCTTGACCGAAGCGCTGACCCCTCTTTGGGTATTTTCTCATCCTGCTGCTGGTTAAGGAATCTGTTCCCATTCCTGCGAGCCAACATACAGTGATGGATAGACGTGAGATATTGTCACTGATACTTGAGTTTGAAGGTGCATCGTTAATCGCTCTTTGCCAAATGACTAGTACTCGTCGATTGTATAAAAGCTTCAGTTCTGACAGTTTGCATGTCTGGAAAGAGACAAAGAGCATCGCACGCATGTGCGTGCACTCATGGATTCGTGCACCTCTGTGTAGTTGCCTTTGTGCGTTTGTCAGCACAAACACCTAGCATTGAAGGAGACAGGCTGCCTCCTGACAGTTATTCGCTAGTTTTAGTCTCTCTTCGCTCTGTCTAACTTTCTGTCGCTCTTCCTCTCCCCAAATTACTTCTGGAGGACGGCACAAGGGTAAACCCAACCATCGAAAAAGGCTCCCAAGCTATTTTCTCCTCTGCTAGGTTGATGAAGTTCAAATGTTTTCCTATTTGTAAGCTGTCAATGTCTTGCGGCGTATGTTTTTTTTTTTTTTTTTGGGGCATTTGCATGGAAAGCCAAGGTAATATTCGAATAGCAGCACTGCATCCCAGTGACAATGTATGAATTCAGAGAAGCTTCTGTTTCAGCTGGGCCTAAGTCATAGTAAAACAGATACAGGGGTGCATAGAAATACATATATTGATCCATATTTTATTGAAAATATTCTCATGCAAAAAGTAGTATTCATGTTAATGAGACACATAAGAAAGCTGGCAGCTACACTTCTACCATGACAGTTTAGATTACAAAACTTCAAAAGTAGTACAGTACATGTACAATAGAGAGCTAAAATATGACGGGCAACAAACCTGTTTTTATAAGAAAGGGAGTGAGGTTGTTTTAAACTTACAAACAAACAAAAGACAAAATAAGGACATCAGACTTGAATATTCTGAGTTTCATGACTGTGACTCAAGCCAAATGTCACTTTGGTCTACTCTATCGACAGTAAAATCAAATACTCTCTTGTATTAAAACAAAACAAAGTCTATAAAGGAATGGTTGGAGGAGTTTGAACTGGATGAAGACTTCTGATGTCACAAATGTTGAATGAATAGAATGAAATTCCAGTTCCTGTGGGTGTAAGTGTCGTATGTATCAACACTTGTTGCTATAGGAAGATAGCAAGGTAGATATGAAATGTATACACATGTACTGTGCACACCACAAATACATATGTTAACTTTTCCTGTTCACATCTTATAAACCCCACCCTCATCCCACGGCACACCTGCACTCATTATGAGTCCTCTGCCCTCTCCACACACACACACACACACACAGACACACACACGCACACACACGCACATATGTACACGAACACACATGACCTGCTCATGTGTTCTTAAGCGGCCCTTCGCCTCAGCACCACCGTGTGTCACGCCTCCACCGACAGGCATTACACATGAGCTCCCCCCAAACAGAGTCTTTTCTCTTCCATTCAAGCAGGAGTTTGAATTACAACAGGATATCCTGTACATATACTTTTCCCTCACTTGTGAAGCAGATGTGCTCAATTGGTGCAAAAAGGAAAGCTGAGGGCTGGAAATGCTGTCAGAGTACCACTGGAAAAGTGTACCATTTCTCATTACTGTACCTTACGTCAGCTGTCAGTAGCTTTGGTGCAAAGTCATATAAAAATGACCAGGCTCACCATTAAAATCTTAAGAGAATAGGGTTAGGGAATTGAGACAAAGTGAAATTACAGTAAGGGTAACAAAGGTAAGTACTATAAACCAAATGTTACATAATCATGGCTGACCACATTGTCTTTTAACTTCAGATCCTGACTTTTGTGTCCGTGTGGGCAAACAATTATCTTCAACGTAAAGCCTTTCATATCTGTATGACACCATATACGATTTGTAATTAGGCTAAAGAGGGAACTGCCGAACAGTTTTTTTCTTCTTTCTATAAGAATGACAATGAAGTCTATTCTATTCCTTTTTACCAGTTACAGTTACCAAATCACTTACTGTATAGAAAAAGAACAGAACTAATGATAACAGCGTTTACCATTATGTAGGCTACCTTTAATCAACCAAACCACATTCATAATGTTGATGATTCCTTAATTGTAAAGCTTGTGAATCAGCCATTTGGCAACTGTCGAGAATTCTCCCACTTGGCATGAAAAGTACAAGTACAAGTACAACTATGGCACCGGACTCAACTGTCCTTATGAAGTAATCCAGTTCAGTGAGCTGGCTTTTTAGGTCTGTCCATCGACACTGATCCAAGTCCATCTCTTTCCTCTTTTCGCTTTATGTTAACTCCCATGTCTCTTCATTTCCACTCTGCTGCATCTCCAAGGTGACGGCTGGCTTGGCCTACTGTGGTTCAAGCCTAAAGGCTACTGGGCTTATGGGTCTGCTGTCCTCAGAGGTTTGTGGCCAGAGGTTGTCCTTCCATATTGATTCTGACCAAACCTAGGCAGCTTGTTTTTTTCATGAGTTCTGTCTGGATAAGTTAGCCTGTGGTGACTTACTCTCCATTTCGATCAAAGCTCTCCAAAGCCAAGAGACGAGGTCACAAGCACAGCTGTTCTAAGAAAGAGAACTTCTTGGGCGTTCCTGTGGAATCAAATCAAAATCCTTATACCTGTCCCACACATTGTAGCCCCAAATAGCACATACAGTGTGAACAGACATCTTACCTACTGAACAATCCAAATATGCTGGAATGTGCAGGGAAACGCATCAAGTCAGCCCGTGTGTTGGTAACCCTATAAATAAAGGTAGCGGTGGGACATGTGGTTGACCATAATTACACAGGGCCTGTTAAAGCCTATGGGTGCTGTCCGTCTGTCTGTCTGTCTGTCTGCCTGCCTGCCTGCCTGCCTGTCCAATACAATCACGAAAACAAAGTAAGATGGGATCTGGGTCAGAAACATTTGACAGACAAGCTGTTATGAAACAAAATTGTTTGTCTGCTTGATGCAAATCTGATTCTCCACAAGATTCAATGTAAAAATGCAATTTAAACAGATCCTATTGAGCTGTTACTCAAGCACACATGGAAATGCAGAAGATGCTTGCCGTCAGTGTGCTGAGACTGTTTTTAGTTCCTTTCGCTATGTGTATTTTCATCACTGCGGAGTGCATGTTCACATGCTAAATCTCCATCTGGCTACTGTGAAATGAAGTTCACAGCATTGGAGTTGAGATGTAAACACACATTCACACAGTGTTCTCTCTCTCGCTAAGCTGCAGAGACAGACATTTACCAAACTGTGCTGTATGTCGCATGTCTGTACCAGCCAAAAATGTTTCAATAGTGTGTGCGTGTGTGTGTGTGTGTGTGTGCGTGTGTGCGTGTGCAGGCATAGCCAAGATTTTCTTTCTTACACATGAGGCATAACTGCTCTAAGCAGCCAAAATAACGTTGCGAATTCTATACTCTCAGCCGCATGGCACAATTTCTTCCAAAAAGCTGTTGCCTTGCTGTACAAATACCAGCCAGACAGACACCTCAAAGCAGCTCGTCCTAACAGCGTCAACAGGCCAACTGCCATAATACCAAACACATCAGAGTTTTAATACCTTGTTTTCACACAAAAAAAGTATTTTGTTCCAGTTTATAAAAGCCAAATGGTAAAAGCATGTTTGAGACAGCCAACCTCTTTGGTGTAAACACAAGTCTTCAAGTTGGTGTTATTGCAGCCATCATCCCTGGTCCCCCACCCACGTGAGCCTCCTCCTCTTGTGGTTTGGCATAGGAGGACAGCGCTCTGTACAGGGTAACCCATAACATGGTCAGGGTTTTTAGCATTGTTTTTCTGTATTGTTCAAAGTAAACACAGCTTTTCTTTCGTGCCAAAAAATGACATGTACAGTAAAACCGCTCAGGACATTGGTCGATGTCTGATTTGTTTAGATTCTGAAACAATCTTCACTATAGAGAATTATGGATAAGGAAATAATCTGTTCAAAGGTCAAAGTGTTGCCATAATAAAAGTGGCCATTTTTAAATAACATTTTAACATTACCAGTTAACTAATTTTAACAGTACTTAACTAAAGTAACTCTAATGATGACTGATCTGTCACAGGTGTGCCTCACACAAATTTTTTAACATTTATAATGGACCTTGTGCACAGCAACGTATTAAACATTTCCAGTGGAAAGGTTAGCGGGCATAACATTTTCCACTGTCAATATGTTGCCTGTAAATATTCTCATTCATCCAGGTCATTTAATTCTCAGGGCATTGAATCAATTGCAACTGGACTGTTCTGTTTGTCTTAGAAGACGTTTCGCCTCTCATCCGAGCAGGCTTCATCAGTTCATGCCACAAGGCTTAGTTAGGATGCACTAGCCAGTGTTTGTGTGGAAAACACATGTATTTATGCTCCCACTTAGAAACATGAGCCGTTAACCCGCATGGCCGAGAGGCCATTGTCCATGACCGTCGCCTCCGGTGCTTGCTGTTGTCAAGGTACATGCACGCCATTGTCAACATTTATTCATGGGCACCAACCAGAGTTTACCGAAACTTCAGAGCATGATTTGACAGAACACCGGCATGTTTACATACAACCGTTAGTGCTAGCACTAGCTTGCTAGGCTACATAATGTTTTGTTGCCTGCTTGCAAGCCTTATCATATTAAAAGTTTTTGAACATACCTCAAGCAATCCTTAAATGAACGTCCTCTCCCAAGCACCGGTGATGATCACCACACGTTTTTCCTCATATTTTTATTTTTCCACCCCCCCCACACACACACACATACAATACATTCGGGCAATCCATTGTTGCCACGGTAATGACTGTATCTGGTCGCGTTGACCGGTGACACGTTTTCTGGTTCCGCCTCTCCGACAAGATAAAGCCCAGTGATCGTAAAAGTAGGATTTTACTTCAGCTTGGGCAATTGCAGACAACTACTACTAGTTTACAGTATAGAGTAACATGAGGCATGTCATGGAACAAGGCACATCTTTCAATGATGGTTCATGATGTAAATTTAGACCAATTGACAGTAAAACACACTATTCTTAACTATTCCTCACAAAAAGGCACACAACTAACAACTGTACATTATGAAACAAAGATGAAATATTTACCAACGGAGCTGTGAGCCATTCTGTGAGGATCACACATCCTCCCGTCCGGGAAATGACGTCACGTAGGCCTTAGCGCCAAGTCACATTTTCAACACATAGACAACTCACGTGTACAAGCAGTCAGTCAACAATAGAAGGAAGAGGAGAGGCTCTCATTTTCAAGCAATAGTTTGTCACTATTTTGAGTGTGTCAGCTAAAGATGAAAATACTGGGGTGTGTTTACACTCTGTGCTATCAACAGTCTTATATAGTTTCAAAAACACTACGTCAATTTTGAAGAAACATTTTAAGTCGTGCAGATACATTCAAGGTTAGAGAAAGTCCCACCTATAGATCTGAACAATAGTTAGATATGACATGGCCCTTTGAGATGCGTGCCTACGACGAAGCCTACGACAAAATTGTCAGCGCATTCCATGTTTGTGGACGGCACAAAAACCAAAATAACAAGGATGCCTGCACATTGCAAACTGTACAATGATCGCAACAAGGAACTAGTAACCTTTTGAAGGTAAGATTATTTTTTTGTCACGTTTTTCAAATGTTGTGGATTGATAGCGCACAGTTTGGCGTTGACAAAAAAAAAGAGTGAAGGTCTGTCTTTATCTTATTTTTTATGAAAACAAGTAGTCTATTAACCTTAAGCAAAATCCAGAAAGACTGTCATTATTATTTTTTAAATATAAAAACAAGTACTGTATTTATGTTGAGTCAAAAAGGTTATTTTTATTTTTCAAATATAAAAACAAGTACTGTATTTATGTTGAATCAAAAAGGTTCTTTTTTATTTTTTTTTTAATAAAAAAAGCAACTTTACTCTTAAATATTACAGTAAAAAAATGCACTTCCAATAAAGTCTTGGCAAAACTGGTTGTCATTTTTATGTTGCGGCCTTGTTGTCGGCATATGCTGAATGTAACTAATACAGTTACTTATATTCTATCAGTAAAGTAACTAAGTTAATTTTTCATGGTAACTGTGGAAACACTGGTAATGGGTATAGATTCAATAGTTCGGTGCAGGTGCTTTTTAGGGTTGTGGCGCTGTAGTTGTATTGCCTGAATGTGAGTCTGCTTACTTTAAATTCTTAAAATGTATTTTATCTATTTTCATCGCTCAAGGGAAATTCAGTTTTCACTCTACTGTATAATTTTGTTGCAGACCACACATGGAGGCATGCAAGGAGAGATTTCAGATTGATGGGGCGCACATTGAGCCGAGGTTGGAGGCGGTCTTGGTGACTGGGGCAAGGGCACCTCGACATCTCTTCAAGAACTACAGTGAACCCCGTTTATCGTGGGGGATACATTCCAGGCCAATGCACCTGCAGTGGTTGAATATCCAGAATATATGGCGACCATTGAAAACATTTATATTTTATAAAATGTTCTTTTTTTTTTTTTTCTTTTCAAATTTTACCTCTCCCGTGCACACATTTAAACAAATTAAAACAGACTTTTTCAACTCATTGTGAACATATTTGAACACAAATAATTTCCAAGCATAAAATGTACAGTATAGAAAATACTGTACATATATAGTGTACTGGCAATTCATTTAAACTGTAATGGGGAGCTATGGCAGTGAAACTCCACATTTCCCAAAGTATATCCAGGGGTTTACTAGTCAGCATCTTCCTCTGGTGTTTCGGCTCACTACCAGAAGCCTTGCAAAATGCAAGACTTTCGGAGATCATCGTAATGCTTAAACTAATGTTAGTGTTCTACCCGAGAGTGCTTGATTTTACCAGCAGCCAATCAGAGTCCAAGAGAACGAAAACCCAATGAGGCATGCTTAAATGTTCATTATTGCTTCCTCTGCATTTGTAGAAGAAGAAGAAGAGTCTTTATTTGCCATGAACGCGTGTACACAAAATGCTTCCTCTGCATTTGAGCCATCACAGCAGTGGACACAGCAAACACACTCGTTAGTGGCAGACGCCGGCGTAAGGAACTACTTAAGCGCTGGGGAACAGCTCAGGGTATCGGTGTCTTGATCAAGGACACCACAGCTGTGGGTCCGGGGGATGGTCCATTGCGCATCCTCTCAAGCTCTGTCAAGCTGACGGGTGTTTTTTTTTTTGACCACATTCTTTCTGCCGGCCGGTGTCTTCGATGGCAGGCCGCAGCTGCCCCATATATACAGGTACATACTACATACACTACATACATATTGACTTTGTGTTGCATTTATATCAATAGTCACATTTTCAATGCTTGTTAATTTTTATATTAAAGTAAAAAGCTGTTAAAAATACAGATAGCAGAAAGAAGTACAGATGAGGAACTGCCACTTGTTCTTAGCACACCTTAATCCTGTTGCACTATTTTGTTAGATTTTCCCCAGTGTCAACCACTGAACATTTGACCTTAGTCTACAGCTTAATTGTGATAATGTATTTTAAGCCACCATG
This sequence comes from Phyllopteryx taeniolatus, assembly GCF_024500385.1. Lineage (NCBI taxonomy): Eukaryota > Metazoa > Chordata > Actinopteri > Syngnathiformes > Syngnathidae > Phyllopteryx > Phyllopteryx taeniolatus. Next base: position 13,435,815 of record NC_084511.1, on the reverse strand, counting down.
ACTAAAACTGAGCGGCACGGTGGATGACTGTGGATGTCCTCACCATTCTGAGGACCTGGGTTCAAATCAGACCTCACCTGTGTGGAGTTTGCGTGTTCTCCCCGTGCCCGCGTGGGTTTTCTCCGGGCACTCCGGTTTCCTTCCACATCGCAAAAACACTCTAAATTGCCCGTCGGTGTGAATGTGAGTGCGAATGGTTGTTTGTCTCTATGTGCCCTGCGATTGGCTGGCGACCGGTTCAGGGTGTACCCCGCCTCTCGCCCGAGGACAGCTGGGATAGGCTCCAGCACGCCCGTGACCCTAGTGAGGATAAGCGGGCGTGAAAATGGATGGATGAATGAATGATCAAAACTGGCAAACAGCTTCTACATGTGCCACACTTACATTTCCATATTTCAAAATCTTCCTATGCACCACTGGGCCTTATTAAAGATTTAGGAGAAACAAATGAAACACTCTCTTAAAAAGTTTCAACCAATAGGCTTTTACAAGCTTCCCTGCTACATTCGATTAACAAGCTCGACTAAAGTGTTCCAGACAGGAAGGAATACAGCTCTGAAAGAATGCTCAAGTTAAACACTTTTTCTCTGCTGGTACAGAAAGCACCGTATAGATATAAATATATACTCATTTAGTTTATTGCTTGGAGGAATTGAATCGGTGCCACAGAGCTGTAATATTCAGACCTTAAGGGGCAGATGAGTGACAGATGAGGATTTTGTAGAGCTTTTGATGAACATTGAGGCTTCATCACACGCTTGAGGTGTCTTCAACACTTAGCATCATCTCCACTTACAGCAAACAAAGGACACTGGCTCACGTCATCTGGGAAATTTGGAAAGATATGAGCTTCTTCCTGATATCACTTTGTGAATTACATAACAGTACAGATCAAGATTTGTCCTGTCTGTCCATGTTGGTCTTTCTGTTTCTGGCCGACGGCCTCTAGGTGTCACTGGAGATGTTCATGGACCTGTTGGGTTCTTCAGCAAATGCAATGACTTTGCCTGCGTGACAAGGTGTCTCCTGAGCTGCACGGTTGCCATGGTGATATCATCTCACAGGTGCAACGGTCACATTCACACACTCGTGTCTCTCGGGCTTCAACTCCGCTTGCTCACATGCCGAGACACCGGCACGTGCTCCCCTCCATACAACCCCCCAAAATATAGCTTCTTAGACAACCATCATTAACAGCAAGTCCCCATGCAGCCCAGGTGTCAGTCGACCCCACGCTGCGGCTGCACAGAGCACAGAGCGCACCAAGCACTTCCACAGGTGTTCCGCCATTGCAACCCCCCCCCTCGCTCGTCCGCTAATGAGAGTGAAAATGAGAACAATGGGGAGAGGAGCTCATGTGGGCTTCGTTGATGTTGTTAATTGCTTCCATGGACGCACTCCGCTCCCTTTGAAGTGTGTCTGAAGAGGCTGACAATTACAGCACATCATGCACGCGCTGCAAGACAGGACGCCATCGGAGAGAAGTCATGCTACTGTCGCCTGTGTGTGTGCGTTGCGTGCGTGTGTGTGTGTCTGTGTGATGATGATGTCTTGTAAGGTGGTGTAAAAGACTGACAAGAATCGTCCTGTCACACAGCTACGACACAAAAACAAATGTAATACTGCTGTGCAGAGGTAACAAGAGTACTCACACTCTGTACTTACTGTAAATAGAAGAGATACTTACATAAATTTTAAAAAACAAAAATGTGTTCGAAGTAGCAGCACTAATTCAAACCATTTGCGTGGCTAAAAAACAAAAAACAAACAAAAAAAACCAACAGACTGAACTGCACTCTAACAAATTGCTGTTAATTTACGATGAATTAGCAGTATGTTGTTGTATTTCATAATAATTGTAAAATACTTTAAAATACTGCATGCAAATTAACAGTTAAATCTGTTGTTTAGCAATAACAGTGAATAACTAAATTAACAGCATAAAACTGCATTTTCCAATGAATAGCTTTAAATTAATGGTGGATTACAACAGTATCTTATAGTATTTTTTAATAATTGTAAAATAGTGATTGCTCACAGGTAAATAACCAGTCAATGCTCAGTTAACATGAAAAAAAATGTAATTTACCTAAATAAAACATACTGTAAATATTAACAACTTCCTTTGTTTAACCAGGTCAGGCCATCAAGAACAGTTTCTTGTTTACAGTACAAACCTGGAGGTAAGCAAGGGTTGAGGGTCTCACCCATGGACACTTCAATAGTAGACAGGATTTGAACCACTGCCCCTTTGGTCAATGGAATACTGGCACAACCAACTGAGCCACAGTAGCCATTGTCTCTCAGGTGATGGAACGAGGCACCTCCATCCCTACGCATGCCCACACTCAATTTCGGTGGCAAGACTTCGTAATTAAGCTACTCATTTTTGAGTGAGTGAGACGACGTGCCCATCTTGAATTTGGACAGCAAAGCGTCGTCGTCATTCCAACCAGAAGAAGAAGAACTCTAACAGGACCTTTCGATATTAACTGGCTGTCATGATGAACATGGCTGGGTCCAGATTGATTTGCTGTAAATTAAATTAATTACATTTTTATCATTTATGTACTGAAAATACTACATGTACAACATCCATCCATCCATCCATGCATCCATCCAGTACATACACCCATCCATCTTTCACTAGTGGTGCAGCAATTGGCTACTGGCACAGTTACGCAGCAAGTCAGACTTGCGGTCAGTGTTATCTCAGATTTCTTTATCCACCTCCACATTGTGTCAAAATAGCATATCCAAATGAACAATGAAAACACAATCTGTTAAATCTATTATAAAGTGTATTTAATATTTGGCTGCTTGGCTACTCACCACGTGTCACAAAGACACACAACAATCTGTCTGTCTGTCCCTCCGTCCGCCCGCCATCCAGACACCCAGCACCACTCGGGGCTAACTACCGCTGTAAGATAAATACCGAACTGCATACTGCTTTGGTGGCAGACAGGGATTTGTCTCTGTGTGATCGAGTACAAGTATTCACACTTTCACACACTCGTCTTAAACTTAGAGTTGTGACAAAGGATGTGACTGACTGGGGAACTATATAAGAGGCTGAACGCTCCCCTCAGTGCTGCATTTTCTTCTTTGTAGTAATAAAACAGTCACAGCCTGCCTGGCCAGTGTTTCAGTTGTTATTTACAATCAGATAAACAAGACACTCACTGGGAACATAAATGAAGAGGAATGACATTCATAGCCAAGTAAAACAGCTCGATAGATAGATGGATAGATGGATGGATAGATAGATAGATAGATAGATAGATAGATAGATAGATAGATAGATAGATAGATAGATAGATAGATAGATAGATAGATAGATAGATAGATAGATAGATAGATAGATAGATAAAAGCAACATGTGGGCGGTACTTCAGTCAAATGTCTGTGAAATTATTGTTGTGGTACAGACATTTAAACAGACATACAAACAATTGAAGCACTAAAAGAACATAGCTGCTCTATCAACTGAGTAGGCGCTTGTGGACATTTTATATATACTTTATAGTCTCACTGAAGGAAAATGGAAACTTATTGAAAGAGAACACAAAGGCCAAGGTAATGACTGATAGTGTAATTGTAAATAAAATAAAAGAAGGAAACGGTTAAATGGTGTGAATGTGCACAAACACATCGGAGGAGGTCACTGAACAAAAATGATTTCACTCAGGCATCTTGCCAAAGTGCAGACAAATGAGAAAGACACAGAGGGAGCAACAGAAGAAGGAAGAGGAGGAAGGAAAGTCCTTACATAGCCAACAGGAAGCTCTGTGTCAGGACAGGAAGCTCCTTGTTTGGGCATGGAGGTTTCCTGGCAGTCTAGCAGATTGACATTTCCTCTGTTGCTTGGCTTCTGGAGAAGGGATCACATGAAGGCTTGAGGGAGGCTGCAGGGCGGTGAGCCCACAGTCGGGCCGGGCCTGCTCTCTGGTTTCAGCTCCCTCGCTCCCTCCCTCCCTCCCTCTCCTTCTTCCTCTCCCTCGGCTTCTCTTCTCTGTTTTGCGAGCAGATGACTGCTAAAACGCACTTGCCAGGCCAACATTCAAACTATGGATTTACACTCACTCCTGTACACACACATTGTTCCAACATGTGGATAAGGTCTGCAGCACTCACTACAACAGTTTGGAGATTTATTCTGGCTTCAGTGTGCATTCAAGAGATGGTTTATGGTTGTGTGTCTTTCTACTTTAGAATGAATTACCGGATGATTTGCCGCGGCATTTTTTTCCCCTGAAAGATAAAAACTGCTGCAGGAAATATATTCCATTTTTTGCCAGGTATAACTATCCTCCTCCCGCCTCAACTATAGTTTAACATTGTACTAAAGACAAACAGAAGGAAACACTTAAGACCAAAGACGGCCGAGCCATTTTTAAAGTTGTTCTGCTGTTTTCAGGAGTAAACAGATTGTTTGAGGATTTTGTCAGTTATGGTCCAAAATGTTGCATTCCAGTCCTGTAGATGGCAGTTATGTGCATTGCAACTTAAAGAGTTCTTGCAGTTTGTCTTCTGCAGATCAGAGTTTTTACAATGATAAACAGATATTTCCTGGAACTAATGGATTTTGAACTAAAATCTCAAAACTTTTTACAGAACTTGGTAAGGTTGTGCTGGAAACATATATCACCTCCGGTCCTGCTGACAAAGTAACTGGAGCTTAGCACAATGCAACAAACGTGCAAATGTGTGTGTGTGCGTTTGTGCGTGTGTGTGTGCGTGTGTGCGCGCATGTGTGCACGTGCGTGTGTCTGGCCCTTTATGTGTGAATTACTCTTAACTGCTGGGAGATTTCAGTCGTTAAAAAAACTCTCATGAGCTTCATGCCCTGTTTGTAATGTAACACCATTATTGGCAACTTCACATACATTAGTAGATGAAAATGATTGGGGGGGTGGGTTAGGATCTTGCAAGTGTAATTTCACTGCGTTATTTATAAACAAGTCATTGAGGCATTGATAGCCCAACGAGTTCATGATGTGATCACAGAATAACTGGAAATGGATAGAGCAGCTTCCAACAGGCTTAGTTGTCAAATCACTTTTTCTGATGATGTAAATGCTGAGAGATACTGATTCTTTTCTAATTTCTGGAAACCCATTTAACGTACACTCATGCTTACAGCACACTGTATGTGCACAATAGCAAGGCACTGCTAGGATATGTTGTGATGCTGCAACATTATTGTCAAATACAATATCTCACAAAAGTCAGTACAACCTACACTTTTTGGGAAATAGTGTAGGCCCTCGTTTATCGAAGGGGTTAAGTACAGGATGCCCTCGCGAGAGGCGAAATTCTGCAAAGTAGTGGCTGTATATTAATTTATATATTTTAAATCTTTATACAGAATACCAGTAAAAAAAAGTATGCATGTGAGGTGCAAACATTAATTTTTCACACTTAGGGTTGCTATCTACGCTGTACTATCTCTAACTTTAAAGGTGTGGCCTTAAAAGGCAGTCCCCCCCCCCCAAAATACAACATGCAGGCATGTATGACTTAACCACTGACATGGCTCACGTGGGGTGGCCTGGCACAGGTGGTAGAGTGGTCATCTCCTTCCTCAAAGGTTGTAGGTTCGATCCTGAGCCCCTCTTATTAACTTTCATAGCGCTTGTACTTAGAAAAACGGTAGCTAAATGTATTTATTTTCTCTTTCTCACACTTTAGACTGATTTGCACGATGAACGGACACATGCATGGATTGGGGATCTTTTGCTTTTGACCCTGTGCTTGCAGTGCCACCGTCTGTGGGGGCGGGATTTTCTTTACTCCTTCTGGCCTTTGGGGTGGGGGTGGGCGATAACTGGACAGGCCTCCTAGCGTGCACTGGTGGTGGATTCGCTCATGTTCCGCGGGTGCTGTGGTGGTGCCAACCGGTTCTGGCTGCTGGTGGGGGACGGTGGGGCCCCTGTCGCTCTTTGAGCCTGCTTCCTCCTCTTCTCTCTGGTCCTTGCGTCCGGCTATGATCTCTTCCCTCTCTTCTCACGGGCCGTGTGGGTGGGGGGTACCTGCTGACCATGGGGCCCGCTGTAGGGTTTTGTCACTGCCTGTTCTGCGGGCAGGTCCATCTCCCGCACTGTGGGGCGGGTAGCGGGCGCTGGCTGGGATGGACGGAGGAGGTTCTGGGGGGTGGTAGTGCGGGGCCGGGTGTGGCGGTCCTCTCTCCCTGTGGTTGTTCCACAGGATGGGCCCGGCCTGCAGGAGCCATGCCTCTTCATCACTCACTTAGCACACACTCACACCATTCACATCCGGGTGCACACGCATACTCAGGGTTTCTCGGGGGGCTGATGCGGTGGTAGTTCAGTATGTCAGTGCCCAGGTCTTTTAAAGCATTACACACACCCATCCACATTTTTTAATGCACTGCATACACTGATTTCTGGGTTCATTTCTGGTTCAGGGTTTAGGGTGTAGTCGTTCTTTCACCCAAAGTCAGCTGGGATAGGCTCCAGCACCCCGTTACCCTGTACAAGTGTATAAGCGTTATTGAGAATGGATGCATGGTGTTTCAACCAGCATCACAGCGCTCAGTGACTCATGTCTTTGTGGTGACAGCATTTCTACTACAGTAATTCTCAAGAAAGTTAGTTTTGGGGGAAAAAAGCATTTCGTCACTCAGCTAAAATGTTCCCCGCTCACAGTTGGGTTGCAACAGCGGTCAAGGCTCATGACTTCAGTTTGGCACTAATAACCCGTCAACAGTTGCACACTCAGAAGCCTAAAAGAATCTACATGCTGGGCAAAGCTGACAGATGCTGACATGTCTCTGCAGGTGGTCATGAGGGCTAAATGAGGATGTGCCAGGGATGTTGCTCAGCTCATGCAGCTAACTGTTAACTAGCCACTTGGAAGGCAATACCACAAAAACAGATAGATTTGAAGGCTAAATACATGGTCTTGCGATAGTTGTGATGTTATGCAGATTGTGTGGGCGGCATGGGTGAGAGCAGTGGTTCTCATCTGTTGTGTGAAACAATAACAAAAATGAATATAGTAAAATTCATTTTGACAATAGCAAAAAATACGCCCACAAACTTTCACTTATATCTTATTACTGATGTCTTACCTAATATGTTCCAAGTGGGAACTTGATATGGTACAGTGTTGTACTAAATATAAATACTTTTAACGTTACAACTAAAGTAATAATGTTTCTGATGCATGCCTGTCAAAATAATGTTATTTTCCAAATAAAAATTGTGAAAACTAAAGTTGAATGCAATGTAAGGCTTTTAAGATTATTATCATTTGTAATTTGTTGCTTCGGTATTATTTTTTGTTAGAGGCCATCAATATTTAAAAAGTTAAAGTTAGTTGCCGAACTTAATTCGCACCGTCCCACGACACTCTTTTTGGAAAATCAAAATAGTCCCGGAAGGTTTGGATGAAAAGAGAAACACAACCCACAGCCTACGGTAATTAAAACGTGCTAACCATGGTATGGTGTTCCCACCCTACAGTATATACAGTGGAACGTTGATAAAACAGACCCCGATAAAACAGACCGTTGGGACTGAATTATGTGTCCAAAAATAGTTCCAATTTGTCATTTAAACTGCCATTGACAATGTCTGTTAGTTCCAAAATTGGCCGTTGATGTTCACTCGCACTGTGGCGCAATGCATTCCGAAAATGGGACTGACGTATTTCCAGGTCACAGAGATACAATATTACTAGATTCAATTCCAAAAGACGTGCCTCCCGTCCCCATGTGGTGATGGTTCTATCTATTGTCTATTGTACATAGAGCATAGAGAGAGAGAGAGAGAGAGAGAGAGAGAGAGAGAGAGAGGCATGGCTGCAGTGTTAACTCTGAGGAGTACAAAACAAGTCTTTGGATTCTGGAACATGCTATTTTTGATACAGTAACAGTTTTTATTGTAAAGCCGTTGGCCTTTGGCAATAGATTAGGAAGTAGGAAGCACATTAATTCCTCATGGCTCATTAAAGTGAATTGCATATGATGAGCACCGTACGTCAACAATGTCACCATGACCAAGCACACCGGTGTGGTAAGTTTGGATAAAATGTGAAGATCTTTCCATGATTTTTTTAATTTTTATTTACAATAACTTTGTACTGTACTGGGCATTTTGGGCCAAGAAAAAAAACTACAAAACAATAATTTAGTACTGTACAGTAATATACCACTTGTATAGCACTTTTCAAGGCCTTCCGAGACGCTTAATGTAAAAGAGGATACATGGTATGATATCTGTAAACTGTTGCACATGCTGAAAGGACACGAGCAGCCCTAAGCTGGGAGCCCTCCCACTCCTTAGACGTAGCACACTGATGACATCAGTTGGTGTTAAAGTAGCCATTAGTTCCACCTCATCACTATGGGACAAATATAGAAGCAAACATGGAGGACATCTGTACTGAGGAGGCGGAAGAGGAAACCTGGCAAGATGATAATACACATTTACAGATTCCCGCTTCCTCCAAAATTCTCGCTTCTCCCACTCCCTGGCGAGCCGACCATCACCCTTGAGACTCGTTGCACCATATGGCTGCAGCATATTGGCACGTGTGACATGCATCTTGCATACACACACACCTGTTTACAAAAATGCTGAATTCTATGCACACATGAATCTTCCATTTTTGTCTGTGCCTCTATCTTTTAACTAGGCGAAGCAGCCGCTGGATGACAAGCTGTGCTTTTGTAAAACCTCAAGTTGCAATATGAAAGCACATCAGCTCCAACACAGCACACTTTGTCATTGAAATCCCAAACTATAAAACACTGACATGAAGGAATATTCTTCCTACTTCTGTTGGCCCCATTCTGTTATCTTTGGCCCAGAACTGGCGATATTGTACATATTTTGTTTCCAGCTGTGTGATGGAAGCTTCTTTTTGAAGAGAGATTACATTTCATTTTTAGTATTAGTGCAAGTTATAGATTGTTTGTGGTACTGCATGAAGGGGAAAAAATATGTTTTAGTTGTATATGGTCTTGGCGGTGTTGCTGCTCATCTGGCAGGTGAGGAAGTCACTGCAGTTACAAACAGATGATGGAGGTCTGTTGATGTGGACCAGGGCTGTCCAAACTACTGCCCAGGGGCCATTTGCAGTCCTTTTTCTTTTGCGGCCCACGGCATAGACTTAAATTAAGAATTGACGTAACAAGGTACACTCTCCTGCCCTCGGGCTGGGCGGGGACTGGGTGCATTGCGGGCCCTGCGAGTTGGGGGGGGAAGTCTTGCTCTCCTGGGGGTGGATGGGGGGGGGGGGGGGGGGTGTTGGTTGGGGGGGGGGCGGGGTATTGGCTGGGGGGGTGGCATTGGGTCCCTGCGACCCCCACTGGGTGGCTGGTAGTCGGGGCGCCTCAGTGGGGCCAGCGGACCGCCCTGGATCCCTCGGTGTGGGACGTGTCCCCTCCGCCGGGCTGCTCTCGGGTGGACCCCTGGGCCTGATCCCGCCCTTCGATTGATTGGGTGGGGTCCACAGCCGCCGCGGTGCGGCCACAGCAATTACAGGACACTTCTGTCAGTCTTTGTGCATGTAAAACGGTATCAATTCACTTGCATGTATCGGCAGACACACACCCCTGGGACTCTTTCACTGGGTGTGGGGCCACTCACTTACTGCGACAAATCACTCATAAATATGCAAATCGCTTGTGAATCCCCTCACTTAAACTCTCGTCCTTTTATAATTCATATAATTAATGCCACCACACTTCAGTTGCACAGCCGGGTTCACGACCCTTGTCCTGCATGCTTCTTCTCCTGTCCTTGTCCTGTTCTATTTTGTCCTGTCCTTCCCTCACAGGGTGTAGCACTACAGCCCCATGCAACACTCATATTTAATGTTTCATTGTTGTAGATAATGTAATGATTTACTTCTCTCATCCTGTTTACAATTAGTGCTTTGTCTTTTGTCTTTGTTTCTCTCTCCCTTCTAGAAACTTTGTTCTGTTCGACTGATCAAGTCTGATTCTCAATAAACCTCAATTATAATACCACAGCGGAAGCTTAAAAACTCCACTGTGACACAGTAAAACTGTTCCGGCAAAAAAAGGATACAGATTTTCCATTCTGCTTGACCTAACAGACGAACAGGACATTAAAAAAAGAAAGAAAGAAAAGAATTGATGTAACCCGTGGTGTAATTTTCCCACTTTGATGCGATACCACATACTACTACTACTTCTACTACTACTACTACTACTACTACTACTGCTCTGACTACTACTACTACTACTACTAATAATAATAATAATAATAATAATAACAATAATAATGCTGCGACTGCGATTGGCTGGCGACCAGTTCAGGGTGTACTCGCCTCTCGCTTGGAGATAGCTGGGATAGGCTCCAGCACGCCCGGGACCCTAGTGAGGGTAAGCGGAATGAAAGATGAATGAATGAATGAATGAATGAACGAATAATAATAATAATAATAATAATACATCTGCGATTGGCTGGCAACCAGTTCAGGGTGTACCCCACCTCTCGCCCAAAGATAGCTGGGATAGGCTCCAGCACACCCCTAGTGAGGAGAAGCGGTACAGAAAATGGATGGATAATAATACATTGATCTTATATAGAACATTTCCTCATTTGAAAAAATACTACTTACAATTATAATAGAAACAACAGTTCAATTCGTAATCAAGACAATTCAGTTACAGCAGCAAGTAGCGTGAATCGTGATTGTTTGCTCCACTTGCATGTTCTCCCCGTGCCTGTGTAGGTTTTCTCCGGGCACTCCGGTTTCCTCCCACATGCCAAAAACATGCATGTTAGGTTAGGACTACTCTAAATTGCCCGTAGGTGTGAATGTGAGTGCAAATGGTTGTTTGTTTATATGTGCCCTGCGATTGGCTGGCAACCAGTTCAGGGTGTACCCCGCCCCCTGCTCGATGATAGCTGGGATAGGCTCCAGCGCTCCCGCGACCCTTGTGTGGATAAGCGGCTCAAAAAGTGGATGGATGGATGGAAATTCGCAGTCATCCAGGTCAAGGTAATCTGCAAAGGTTGAATTGAGACAACTTGACACTTCTTATTTGTTAAATTGTTGTTGTTTTTTTCTTGTTTTCTGAAAATGTTCAAAAATGACTTCGGCAATTATGCTATTAGCCTAACGATATGTTCTCAAATATGGTTCCTTTCCTTTTCCTTGGCCTGCTTATGTAACTGAATCAGAGTTATAGTAAAAGCTACTTTTTTCACCCAAACAGATTGGCTGTTGCACCACCCAACTTGCCCCCCTCTCTTTGTGAACATCTCTTATATCAGATCTTTCTAGATTACGCAGGAGTACCTAATTTTATGCCTCTGTGTACACCCAGAGGCTTTGCATATAACATGGAACAGTCAGACCTCCAGGGAGATAAGGAATCAACTTGAGCCCACTTACTAGCCTTGACATAAAGATTTATTTATGAAGGCTTGTTTGCATTTCAGAGCAACCCTGTTGTTGTTTTTTTGTAAAGCTGTAGTGCACTTGATGGCGTGTTGAAAGGGTGTCATATTTGGAGTGAGGTACTTAAGCATGCAGTGTTTTGTTGTCTGTTCAAAGTCGTGTACTTCAAATAAGCATGGCTTATTAAGTCGAGCTAAAGTTGCCAGGACACCTGTAGATCGTTGTGGAAGTGATATGTCAAACGTGTCTTTTGTGAGCCACAAATAATATCAAAGAATCTCAGTCGTCAATTTCGTGGTGCACTCACATCGCTCATGTTTTTTTGAACATGCAAATGCGAAGGCTTCACACGTTTTAACTCAGTGGGTAGTGCAAATTCATTTTCTGGATGTATTTCCGTATGTGAAAGTGGAGCATCTGTTGTTTCAGGTCAGTGATGCTGAATTTAATTTACAACATGAAAATTGTATATTGAATCACTGGTACATTTGGTGCAAGTTGGACTCTCATTGAACTGTTACACTTGATAAACCCATATCTATTGGCGCATTGCAATAAATCTGAATATCGTGAAAAACTTTCAGTAGTTGAATTCATAAGGTGAAACTCATATTCCGTAGCTTCACTAAGTGAAGTATTTAAAATTAGCTTGTTTGCTAACTTAGATTAAGGAGATGAACACAAAAGAAGATGGCGGGCCAATACGTGTGAGAACAGTGAGGGGGTCTTGGGGGTTGAAATGACCACTCTCATTGGTTAATGTGTAAAAAGAGGTGGGTTTTGGGGTTTTCGTGCAAATCTACAAGTATTTTAAACAATGAACAAGGGCAAAGAGGACTCAAAAGTCAAAATATTTATCAGTAAATACACAGAGGTGGGTAGGAACACGTTACATTTACTCCGCTACATTTACTCAAGTAACATTTTGGATAAATTATACCTGTCAGAGTAGTTTTAATGCATCATAATTTTTACTTCAGTATTTACTGTATGTTGAGAAGAACTCTTACTCTTACTCTTACTCAGTTACAATAATCTACATGACGCTCGTTTCTTTCATTCATCAATAATTGAGTATTTTTAGACTTTCTTTTTTGACTTCCGCATCGGGGACACTTGCTCCAATCAAATGTTACCACAGTGATGTTTGACTCAAGTTTTCCAATCAAAGGACAGAAGAAAGTCACATGTCCGCACACAAAGTCTTCTATTTGGCTTCGCGGGCCAATCACAGCGACTCATGACTGCTGCGCATGACTCATATTTACATTACAGACTACGAAAAACAACAGCTTTAACATGCAGCGTCGTCTTGTCACAGCCCAAACTTGAGAAAAAACTTCTGACTTGAGAAAACACCTTGCGGTAATTTGCAGATGTTTTCACTGTTTTGGCTGTGCAAATAGCAACATTAGCCCCATTTTGTAGTCACAAGCAACTGGAAAGCATGGATCGTCTGGAGTATGTTCTGTTTTTTTCTCTCTGTCTTTCTCTCTCTCTCTCTCTCTCTCTCTCTCTCTCTCTCTCTCTCTCTCTCTCTCTCTCTCACAGATACACACACACACGCGCTTTATCAGTAAGTCTGGTCAGCAAACACCATCTTCATTCAGTCATTTTAGTGGACAAATCAAATAATGTTCCTGTAAGGCCCTATGCAAGTGTTGTTGGTTTTGGGCATTTCAAAATTGAAATCGTGGTAGGTATTTGTGGACTCCCATTGACAATGAGTTTAATTATGATCTGTTTTTCCTCAACACAGCCACATGCCAGTTATAAGAGGGAGTGCATCCTTGTGCAACCAGTTTTATTTTTTAAAATTTTTTTTTATTTTACGTAAACTTTATTTACCAGGTACAAGACCAGTTAAAACAGAACATCTCTTATGCAATGGTGCAAAAGTTAAACGTCAAGTCCAAGCCACAAGTCAATCAGGTTTATTTCAGTTGTTCATTTTCACCTCCCCTCTCAGATACAAGATACAAAAATATACAAGATACAAAAATGAATCAGTTGAGTTGTAAAAATTGTAGGTCACATCAATAGTGGAAAAAGGTTTTTACATGATTTATCTTGGTCAAAATTCTTTTACATCACAAAAACCTGGCATTTGAACAGGGGTGTGGATACTTTTATATCCACTGCAGCATTGTTTCTGTTTTTGTAATCTGCCTGGTGAGCCTACAGTATTGTGCTGTTTAACAAATAGAAACAATATCAGACCAGTTCTTGGAGCTGAATTTTCCTTAATTTGTTATTCTGCAAAGATTTTATTTTATAAAGATTTTATTTATTATATTTTAAATGAAGTGATATTGTTCAGTAATAACTGGATTTGCACGTTCATATTTGATTTCGTTATTTTTATTTTATTTGACGTTCATGCTCTGATTTAAAAAAATAAATCAGACGTTATTCAGTTACTTGAGTAGTTTTTTTCATTGAGTACTTACTTACACTTACTCAAGTAATTATTTGGAGGAATACCTTTTACTTTTACTTGAGTCATATAATTCTGAAGTACTAGTAGTCTTACTCGAGTACAACATTTGACTACACACTTCTGGTAATGCAGTGAAATTGAGAAGAAATACGCATATTTACAACCCCAATTCCAATGAATTTGGGACGTTGTGTTAAACATAAATAAAAACAGAATACAATGATTTGCAAATCATGTTCAATCTATATTTAATTGAATACACTACAAAGACAAGATATTTAATGTTCAAACTGATTAACTTTATTGTTTTAGCAAATAATCATTAACTTTGAATTTTATGGCTGCAAAGTGGAAAAGTGTTCTGTGGTCCGACGAGTCCATATTTAAAATTTTTTGGGGAAATTGTGGACGTCGTATCCTCTGGGCCAGAGGAAAAGAACCATCCGGACTGTTATGGACGCAAAGTTCAAAAGCCCGCATCTGTGATGGTATGGGGCTGTGTTAGTGTCAATGGCAAGGGTAACTTACACATCTGTGAAGGCATCATTAATGCTGAAAGGTACATACAGGTTTTGCAGAAACATATGATGCCATCCAAGCAACGTCTTTTTCATGGACACCCCTGCTTATTTCAGCAAGACAATGCCAAACCACATTCTGCACGTGTTACAACAGCGTGGCTTCGTAGTAAAAGAGTGTGGGTACAAGACTGGTCTGCCTGCAGTCCAGACCTGTCTCCCATTGAAAATGTGTGGCGCATTATGAAGCATAACATGATTTGCAAATCATTGTATTATGTTTTTATTTGTTTAACACAATATCCCAACTTCATTGGAATTGGGGTTGTACTTTTTAAGTTGATTTACAGTGTGTGCCACAATATTTTCTACTTGTGTCCCTAAAATTTCAAGTTACAGGCTTCTGTGCTTCTTGTAAAAGAGGTTAGATTGGAGCCCTGCTATTTGTATGCAATTGATATTTAATTAGTTGTATTGCTGAAACAACCAGACACATTGTGTGTCGCAATTACTTCAATTTCCGGTTTTATGGTTATCACACTTTTTCTCTTTGCTTTGACTGGCATTTTTCCGTGGTGAGAAAAAGCCAAAGAAAATTCAAAACATATTTGGAATTTGGTTGCTCACTGAGCTTAAGTCTCAGTCAAGATTTTAGTGACATCTCCAGAAGGGTCGCATGAAGGTCTTTGTGTGACATTTTTCAGTTTTTATTCTATTGATTTCAAGGTGTTCCGGCAAGCGCACATGGCTTAGCACTGTGTATGAGTAAATGTTGCAATCTACCTGAAATGTGACTGAGGGGGATGGTAATCAAGTATTTTAAATATCAACAGGTGTCGGATTTCAGAGGCAGAACAGTAGCATTCGCTACTGGCAAGAAAATAAATCTATTGAGGAAGTGCAAGGCTCACAACATGAGACCAACGAAGCATATTGAAAAGAGATTACAGAGCAGTCCTTGAGATAAAACTGAGGATTGTAGCCTCTCGGCGTGCAGCACCTTGTCTTTGTGAAGGCGACCTGCCCATGTTTCATCTCCAAGCGGGGGCCCAAGATGACATAAGTGTCAGGGCCATTCCAGCTAACCTTGCTCCCCAATGGCCCGAGACATGTCAAAGCGGGCCGGCGCAAGAGAACGGATGGCCGCTGGCCCACGAGCCCCTCACTCACTCTCTAACTTGCTCACATTAAAGAGAGCTCTAATCACTGCGGGGACTTGGCCAATGATGTGCTTATCAAACGGCATATTTCAAAAAGGCATCTTAAAAGGCCTGAGGGCCAAGAGGCAATAAGAGCACATTTGTATGTGGATGAAAGGGAAAAGTGTAGAAAGACCTTGCATCAGAATATGGAGAAGGGGGGATCATTAGCATCTTGTGCGCTAGCAGAGAGGAGGAGAGGAAAAGGAGAGGCAGAGTACTGTTACTGAGATGCGATGGGATGGGACGGCTGAGGGAGAGAGAGTGGTACTTTTCCCCCTGCTCTTACTTTTTTGTATTACACAGTTCCCAAAAAGAATAGGAGAACAAATACATTTTTGAACAAAGGCATCGCTCTTGATGTCGAAGCCCATTGGGGCGCTAGGTGGCTCAGCTGTAGCTTACAAAAACGAACTGATCCACGATGGAACTTTCTCCCCAGAACAGAACAGGCTCAGCGTGAGGAAGAGCCACCAATCAGAGGACGAGCCCGATGATGGCCAACATGCTTCTCTCACATACTTGATGTGTTGCCCGTCCATCCTCCGAGTGGTTCACTAATGGACCGTGACACATCAGGCCCCCAGCTTGAACGCGCACTAGTTGAAATGTTTGTCTCTTCGCATGAAAAAGGCTGAAAGGAAACTCAGCCTGTTGTTTTCACAAAGGCTGGCCTGCTGCTAAAGCGGCAGAATGGTGCCTTCGCAGCAGGCGGAGACCGTAATAATTCCATAAACAAAGAAGGAAGCGACACATTTTAGCATTTGAAGCAAGCCACATAATGACCATTCAAATCTTTCTATGAATGCTGGATGTGCTTCACGTTTATGTCAAAGGTCCAGGCTGAAATAGATTCAAATACACTATGTACGATCTTCTATTAGGCTACACTTATCCACTGGTATAACATTTATGTCATTTTGTTCCCGTGTGCCACCACATTAGAATGGGACCCCTAAAGTTGAAGGCTCATAAAATTCTGGGGAAAATGTGCACTAAAGGCACACATAAAACCAAAGTTCTAAACACTGGCGTGCATAATGTCTCGTACGTGTGACTTCAACTCAGTGATTAACTCTGCATATGTGTTTTGCTTTTTTTTGGCTTTTTGTGTTTTTGTGATGGTCAAGTACTGTATATGTCTCTGTTCTGGTTTTTGGTAAAATTTGGAGACAATAATAAAAGCTGAACATCTCTATTTGAGTCTAAAAAAGACTGAATTAGTTTAAACTGTGTAGCGAATATTGGTTTTGGATAAAAATGTAATTAATTTTGGAAAAGAATACGCCGGAAGCGAACACCTGCATTTACTTCTGGTTTAGTTCGACTTACGTTTAACATTATAATCAAACTATCTTTGTCTCGAAAAGGGGCAAAAGGGTCTTTTTATATGTGTAAACTTTAGGAAAAGAGATGAAAAACCTCGATCAATCTCCGTTATCTAGGCAACTACATTTATGAAATACGAGTTCTCGATGACAGCAGTTTCACTATTAAATTCAAACACACGAAACAAAACAGGAAGTGGAATTTTATAGAAAATTTCATTCAATCTAAAAGGGAAACTACAGGGAAAACAATGCAGACTGTCTTGACTACAAAAAGAAAATAATAATAATGGTAATAGAAAGGAAAATAGGAATATATAAAGAAAAATAGGACATCCTGTGTGGCTATACTAAAAATGTGCATGAATAGGTTACAGCAGTGCTTCTCAAATAGTGGGGCCCCCAGTGTAATTGCACATCCACTGCAGTAGATGGCAGTCTATATCTCTTTCTTTTGTACTTTCTTCAATGTTTATAAGGATTAGATTAAATTATCCTTTATATACAATGTTAAATAGAGGTGGACTCGCGGAGGCTGCGGGTGGGGGGTTCGCAAATTTTTTTCATAACAGAAAACAATTGAGAAGCACTGGGTTACAGCGTGTTGAGCTTCAACAAAGTTGGAACTTGTGTGAAGCTGGTATTTTACCCCAAAATTCTTAGGCACTAATTTTGTACATTCTGGCAACGACTGCCATGCTCTACTCATGACCGTAGATCAGTTGGCCCTGGGTATGGTCTGTTTCCGAGCACCTCAGGAGGAAAGGAGGCAGGTTTAGTTGAAGAAGAAGATGCACAGAAAGTAAAAAAAAAAAAAAAAAGATGCAAAAAAGAAAGTAGTCCCGTTGGTGTGCGCTCGGAACTTTTCCTGCCATTTGAACTTGTTGCGGGCCCCGCTTTTGCTCTCAACTGCAGGTGTAACTGTTAGAAGTGCCAGGAGTGGCTTTCTGGAACTCCGCCAACAGATCAAGGCTGGGAAAAAACAATCCAAGCCGAATGGCTGGCTTCTTTGATCGGCCAGTGGCACCGTCGTGGTCCGACGTCGTGCACATGGTGACAACAACGGACAAAGAAAAGAGGAGGCGGGAGGGGTTGGCCGAAGCCGCCCCGTAGCCGAGGAGGTTAACCAGGAAGGGCAGAGAACCAAAAAGCAAGAACGAGAGAAGGCGGAAGTTAAGGGTTAAATACCCAGGGACAGGGTCTAAGGGACAAGGGAACTGGAGAAGACCATGCCCATCAGCTCGAATTTAGTCTACAATTGGCCCGTAAAGAAAATGGGTTTAAAAATCACATACTAATCTAAAATACTCCCAACTTTGCACTCTTACTCATAGATCAAGCAAATAGAATGATTGTCTAAACTTTAGTCTGAGCCAATCAACTAATTGCTCAATACAACATCAGTTTGTACTGTTTGGCTTCAAATCAAGACGAACAGTTCTCAAGGTCCCACAGCTGGACCTGTAAGACTGACACAATAATGACACAGACATCGAGGCATACATTTAGAATATTCCTGGTTTGTTTGTTCGCTACAAGCGGGGGATTTCTCGAATATCATTTTAATGTCCATTGCTAGCGTCTCTAACCACCAGTGAGGGGTGATCGTGTTCCATTGTTCAACAGTCATCGATCACTTCCTCCCCTCCCATGCGGGTGGTTGAGGTTCAGGAAGCAGGAATGCAGAAGTTTATCAGTTCTTGGGGTTCCTATGACAACCCAATGCCATGGGCGTGTCAGCTACAACTGTTTCCCACTGAAATTTTGTTTTTATATTTGAACAAATCAGTGGAAGATTGGAGGTTCAGATTTCTTTGCATTTAACATTTGAAAAATAAATACCAGCCTAAAACTGCAGAAGTACAAAGCAGACACAGCATTAACTACTCAACAAGACACTATTTTTGTAATCTTGCTACATCAGTACGAGCTCAAGGAGATGTTTCTCAGCTTCTATTTAGGCAGGTAGAAAATGCAGCCTAATTCATTAAAGAAGTACTGGTACAGCAATTGTTAATACTATAGTAAGGACAAGCTTGTATTTGTTCATAGTAAAAAACATGACAGTGTCTAAAGCAAATCAATGCAAAGCAAATTTATTTATATAGCCCATTTCATCCACAAGGTAACTCAATGTGCTTTGCATGATTAAAATCATTTAAAAACAAAGAAAAAAAAACAGCTTATAAACATTTAAAACAAAGAGAAAAAATAAACAAAAGTACAATTAAAACAGCGTACAGTGCAAGAAATAGCATTTAAAAGTGGAAATGCTCTAAAAAGCATGAGAAAAAAGAGTTTTTAACCTGGACTTAAAAACATGCACACTTGGGGCTGACGTCACTTCTCTTGGCAACTTATTCCATTTGTGTGCAGCATAATAGCTAAATGCTACTTCACCATGTTTGCTTTGGACTCGAGTCTGTCGATCTCAGAGCCCTACTGGGTTTATAACCTATTAGCATTTCTTTCATGTATTCAGGACCTAAACCGTTTCATGAATTATAGACCAGTAGCAGAACTTCAAAATCTATTCTAAAGCTGACTGGAAGCCAGTGTAAAGACTTTAGAATTGTACTAATATGCTCTGACCTCTTTGTTCTGGTCAGAACCCGAGCTGCAGCATTCTGAATGAGCTGCAGCTGTTCAATGCTCTTTTTGGGGAGTCCAGTCAGAAGACCATTACAATAGTCAAGTCTACATGAGATAAAAACATGGATGAGGTTCTCCTGGTCTGCTTGACACATGCAAGCCTTCACTCTGGACATGTTCTTCAGATGGTAGAAGGCAGTTTTAGTAAATGATTTGAGATGACTGTTGAAAGTCAGGTCGGAATCTATCAGGTTTTGGACTTGGTCTTTGGTTTTAAAAGAGAGTGACAACAGGTATTTACTAATGGCAATCCTCTTTTATTTATTGCCAAAAACAATTATCTGTTTTTTTGTGGTAAATTTGAAGAAAATTATGGTTCATCCAGTTATTTATCTGTTTTAGACAGCGACACAACACCTCAGTTTAACTGTAGTCATCTGGAGAGACTGCTAGATATAAGTGTGTGTCATCTGCATTGCTATGATAGTCAAAATTAAAGTTCTGAAGAATTTGACCCAAGTAGTATAAAGTATAAATGGTTGTGATTCCCATTTTTCGTCATACTATTACTGGCCCTAATTTTTTAACAATTTTTTTTTATTATAGTGTGTGTATTTGCCAGGGGTGATGTGTGATGCAACAAACAATGCGTTGTTTGTTTTGACTCACCTCCAAATTGCTGAAATCAAGCTGTAGTATGGTGGCCCTAGTCAAAAAGGCTTAATACAAACAGCAATAGTCCCTCATATTAACATGGCTGTACCTCAACAGCAACACACAGCAGCCAGTGTGTATCACTGTCTCAATGATGTACACAGAACACAGACACACACATGCTGATACAAACACATAAACTCATCAGAGCCAATTTAGAAAGTCAATTTGGGATCAGGAGACCAATTATATGAATTATTTTCCATTTACTGCCATCAATGTCGTCAACTTGTTTTCCTGCTTCTAATTTAGCTGCGTTTGCTTTTGTAACTAGTTTTGGTTAATGTCACAACACTAAATTTCTCCAAAATATGGCTTGAAGAAAGGGTAGAGTTCTTGTCTCCAGAGGTTTTTCATTTAGGTAGACAAATGGGAAGTAGAAAATGGTGGTTGGACGATGAACTCCGACTGTGTCCTTTGAAGTGACAGGATTTAGCCAGTTACATCCATGAGAAAAAAAGGACAGAGGAAAACATAACCGTGCACAGTCATTTTAAAAGATCCTCATTTACTGCCAAAAATATTTTCTAACAGCGTGAAGAGGATATATATATATCGCGCTCACACACTCTCTCTCTCTCTCTCTCTCTCTCTCTCTCTCTCTCTCTCTCTCTCTCTCTATATATATATATATATATATATATATATGTAGCTTGAAGGTGAGCATACAGACTGTATGCAGCAGTTTGGAGGCAGGCAGTGTGAATCTTAATTGAAACTGAGCTTTAGATAAGCTGAGGAATATCTTTGAGAGTAAGTTGGATGAATCAAGATCAAATGCTCAGTGTTCGTAGGAATGGGAGTCATGCATTAGTGTTATCGCTGATTGGAGACCACCGAACTGAGATTATGCTGAGCAAATGTATTCTTTGATTCAAGCGAGAAAATCCTCTCCTTTGTTGTTAAATAAATGTACGTAATGCAACCTGTGGAAATATGTCTAAACAAATTGGTCTAAACATTAAAGCACCAAAACAAAAACATATATGTTCACATTTTTATTTATATTTAATTTCTGGGAGGATATCTTTTACACCAAATATCCCATTGGCAGTTAAGCGCATTCATTGTGTTCAGAAGCCAGGAACAGTCACTTGTTTCAACAAACACAAATACAAAATAAAGAAAAACCACAAAATAATGAACTGCATGTTTTGAACATACAAAAGAATCCCATGCCTACTCAGTAGGTAATGTCAACATTCCGGCTCTTGAAGATGTGGATATTTACACTTATAAAAATATAATTTAAAATGTTCTCTCTGTTTTTTTTTTGTTTTTTTTTTAGCTTACATTCTAATTAAATGAAGCAGTGCCCTCATCCCTTTTCAATTCGAGTGTGACATTCTGTAACAAAAATATTCCCTCAGTCCATAAGGCGAGATGCAGCGCATCCTCTCTCGCGCACGCAGCCAATTCGCGACATCAGCAAGGCTTCACAAAAGGCACCAAATAACGGGAGCGTTTGTCATTTTTTGTTAGTTTTTGGGGGGGCAGGCAGGAAATGCTCTTTTCTTTTTCTTTCCTCTAATCAACGATATGTCACATGTGAGAAAGAGAGAAAAAGAGTACCAGTGGATGCTATTTACAAACAGAAACTAACATCACTCCTATTCATGCTTGAATACGTGTTTTTTTTTGTCTTTTTCCAAATAAAACGTATCACAGCAGCATCACTACTTAATAGACAATGTAGAAAATGTGGCCCTGCTCACTTCAAATAATACAATGCAGATATGCAAATCATTGTTCACATCAATGATATCAAAGAATGATAAAAACTAAACATGGCACATGAACAATATACATATATGGTAGCTTATGTATATCAGTCATTGTCTCTTGTACTGTATGCATGCCTACAAGGGGCGGACGTGTTTGAGCACTGCAGCTGCTGGCGATCTTCACTTTTTCATTTTGTGTGTACCTGATAGTAAAGAGCCAACAGTGCTGGATCCAACTCTCTCTTTTCAGTCCTTTATGCATTTGAAGTGCTGCATTTGTTTGACAGAGCTGTGGCAGAGAGGAAGGAAAAACCTTGCTCAGGATTGACTCAACACCGCACAGAGAGCAGTCACAAAAGTGCTTTTTTTTTATTTAGGGGGGGAACAACAGTCTCTGGAGTCTTTAGTTGCTGCCGCACATCCCTTCAAGTGACCTTTTCGAAGCAATCTTAGCAGATCTCGATTGTCCTTGGGGAGAGGGTGGTCTGCAGGTCTGATAGTGGGGTGGGCACAGGGGAGCTGTAGAGGTTGGAGGCGACTGACGAAGGGAAGGGAGAGGCGACTTGGGACTGGAAGGTGCTTGACATGGGCACTGAAGGGTAGGTGGTGGCAATAGAGGGAGATGGATAGGAAGTGTGCGCTGGAGAGGAGTAGCAGGAGGTGACAGGTGACGGGTAAGAAGACACCGGGGACGGGTATGAAGTGATGGGCGAGGGGTAGCTAGAGGCAGGCGAGGCGGCCGACACGGGGGCTGACACTCGCAACGCCCCGGTCCCCGCTTTCTCCGCCTTCTTGTCCTTCTGCCGCAGGTGGATCTTTGTGTGCCTCTTTCTCTCATCACTGCGAGCAAACTTGCGTCCGCAGATATCGCAGGCAAAGGGCTTCTCGCCTGTGTGCGTGCGGATGTGCGTTGTTAGGTGGTCGCTGCGGCTGAAGTTTCGCATGCAAATGCGGCACTGGAAGGGCTTCTGGCCCGTGTGGATGCGAATGTGGCGCGTCAGCTCGTCGGAGCGCGAGAAGCGGCGGTCGCACGTCTCCACCGGGCAGGCGTAGGGCCTCTCGTGTGGGGGGGTCTTGCTCGGTCGGGTAGGGTACTTGCGCATGCGGCTGGGCTTGATCAGCTGAGACTGATAGACAGTCTTTAGGTCTTGAGAGCCCGTCTGGGTGGCGAAGGCCTTGATGGTAGACAGGGGGGTGAGAGAGGGCTGGCTTGACTGACTCTGGAATGGCTTTTGGTCAGAGGGCACCAGGCTGATCTCTCCCTGCTGCTGCGGGAACAGGTAGTCAGGAATCATGGGCACGGGAAAGCTAGTGCTGCACGTTTTACTGTTAGGGTAGGCAGGGGGAGGGTACTGTGCGCCGTTGGAACTGGGGAAGGCTTGGCCCTGGTCTGGAAAGAGGTCTGAGTTGGGGTTGGAGTAGGTTGGGGCAGCCGAGTAGATGGGGTTAGGCTCGTTGTGGTGAATGGAGGACGCGAGGCTGGAGCTCTGCGACGAGGAGGAGGTAGATGAGGGGGAAGAGGAGGACGTTGTGGCGGATGAAGTTGAGGAGGATAAGTTCTGTGAGTTGGCAGACGAAGAGTTGGAGCTCACAGGAATGTTGCCCATCAAACCGGTGAACAAGCCCAAAATAGGCTCCGCCCAGAGGCTGTTGCTGCAGGTGGTGGCAGGTTCGAGAGTGAAGCGACCCGTGTAGGAGATGGGGGGAAGCCTTGGGGTGGAGTACGTCTGCTCCCCAACTGTCTTCTCACAGTTGAAGGGGATGTCGGGGAGTGTATCTGCCAGGAGAGGAAGACGCATTAGAGGCGTGTCAGAGGCGACAAGTCAAAGGTGTGCCCACCAATATTTACACACACACACACACACAACAGAGCCCAAAGACCTCTATTTACCTCGAAAATGATCTCTTTCGAACCCGCTTCCATTTCACTAATTTTTTTCACATTAACGCTGCTAATCGCAGTGTCATTATTATTATATACTGTTTGGAACAAATGGACACACACACACAAAAACACATTTTCTTGAAGTCAATCAGTTTGAGGCTGATTATTTACGGAAACTGCAGTTCAGCTGCGTTTTTTTGTTGTTGTTGTTGTTGTTTTTAATGGGGCAGCGAAAGTATTTGTAGAGCAAAGCGGTGACACAGACACAAACTAACCATTATTTGGCATAAAATCAGATGCTTTGTGACTTAAACTGTCCTATAGTTTAATAATAACCTGATGACATAAAATAAAAATCTAAAGCAACTCTAGCCAGAACTGTCACACGTATAAAAGTATTACCATATATTTTCTTAATATAGTTGTAATTAATATAGTTGATAAAAGTAATTTTATGAACAACAGCAAAAATAAAGACACAACATAGAACATTCCAATGTAGTAGCTCAAGCAACTTAAGATATTCGCGACATGGTGAATTTAAACAAGAAGCCCTCTTACCCCCAGCAAGGTGGTCGTAATGCTCGCCTGGCTCCCCGGAGCCAAAGCCGGCACCTTCGGGTGCGGAAGCTGTGAGGAAGGGTGTCCCCGCAGAGCTGAGCATCATCACCTCCTCCAGCTTGGGGTAGTTATCCATGGGGGAGTGAGGGAAGTTCAGAGGCTCCGAGATCTGCAGGGCTGGGAGGAGCATCTCGGTCTTAGCTGCAGCCATCCTCTTCTGCCGCTTCTGGAGCTGTTGCAGGGCTGACGCTCGAGCCTGGAGCCGGTGGCCGGAGAAGCGTGCAGAGCGGCTGACTGCTGCACGCTGGCTGTTTGCAGGGAAGAAGCCAAAGAGGATGCTGGGTTGTGCTCAGCCTCGTTCCTTGCCTCTCGTGCTCCACTTGTCCTTTTGTTTCCCCTCTCGCTCAGATATGAATAAAAGATCCACTTGTCTTTTTTGTTTTTCTTTTTAGAGAAAATCCGAAGTGTCCTTTTTACTCATTTGAAAAAAAGTGAATAAACAATTGGTTTGTTTTTTATATGTATAATAATGATAAACTAACTTTTCCAGTCGGGTATTAACCCTCTTGGATTTAATATTGTTTGTTGACTTTTGTACTTTTAGTGCGATGTTCTGAGTTTGGGAGTTCTATGTGTTTCCCTATCTGCTCTAATGGTTGCTCTTGTGGGCTCTCAGGGCTGTCTCTGAGCGGAAAGGTTTCCGCAGCTTATAAACCCTCTCTCTGTGACGTAGATGTCCATATACGGGGCGGAGGAAGCCCATATTTAGTCACTGCGGTGGAGGACACATGACGCTGGCCGGGAGGGAAAAGAAGAGCGCGCAGAGACTTGTTTTTTTTTGTTTTTTTAAAAAAAGCTCCAGCAGTAAATTGCAAAAGCAACGCGGCTCCTCGTTCAATGTGTCTTCATAACGTAAAAGCTCAGTAAGACAGCTGTGTCATTCTCGCTCTTTCCCTGTCCGGCCATAGATTTCATTTGGAGTTCCCATCTGTGCGGCAGGCTACGCAGCTGCCGGAAAGCGCCGCTCCACCACGCCTTATAAGGTCATGACCACATAAGGACCGGCTCCGGTGGTGTTCCAGTTGCCTGTCCTTATTTGGGACTTCCTGAGGCGGCGCTCTTTTGGCACGGGGAGAAGCAGGAAAGTCAAATCATGGCCAGAACGCTCAATAAGTCATGTCAGCAGCACAGTCCCGTCTCTTCTGATTTATTTTCATTTAAAGCTCCAGTCACTGTGGGGGAAACAATGCACACTGTGAATCTGAGGGATAATAGCTACATTTCGCAACATTTACTTTTAATAAACAAAGTAAAAAACAAACAAACCAAAAAAAAAAAAAAAAATTGTTTAACTAAACAATAAAGTATTGTCTGCGATTGGTTGGCAACCAGTTCAGGGTGTACCCCGCCCCCTGCCCGATGATCGCTGGGAGAGGCTCCAGCACTCCCGCGACCCTTGTGAGGAGAAGCGGCTCAGAAAATGGATGGATAAAGTATTGTATCTCTCTCTCTCTCTCTCTCTCTCTCTTTCTCTCTTTCTCTCTCTCTCTCTTTCTCTCTCTCTCTCTCTCAAATTAGGCCAAGATACTGTAGATAATGTCACAACTTTTGCCACCATTTATATGACCTAAACCTGCACAACCCAATTAAAAAATAATAATTTAGAGAGGGGAAATAAAAATAAACTGAGAAGGTGGTTGCACAAAGGTGCATACGCTCTTCTAACTGGAGATGTGGCTGTTTTTAGAATTAAGCAATCACATTCAAACTCATGTGAAAATCATTTCCTGCAAAGTGCCTATGATGAACCCCAAATATAGTTCAGGAATTTTAGTTGGCTTTTCCTGACATGTTTGTAGTCACATCTTACAGCACAAGTCATGGTCTGCAGAGAACTACCGAGGTCGTTAGAGGAGCGGTACAAAATAATTTCAAAGGCATTAAATACAACCCCAATTCAAATGAAGTTGGGACGTTGTGTTAAACATAAATAAAAACAGAATACAATGATTTGCAAAACATGTTCAACCTATATTTAATTAAATACACTACAAAGACAAGATATTTTATGTTCAAACTGATAAACCTTAGTATTTTTAGCAAATAATCATTAACTGTGTAAACTCTCACATAAAAAGCACATAAAACAACTATATACACACACACACACGACTGGTTAGCACATCTGCCTCACAGTTCTGAGGACCCGGGTTCAATCCCCGGCCCCGCCTGTGTGGAGTTTGCATGTTCTCCCCGTGCCTGCGTGGGTTTTCTCCGAGTACTCCGGTTTCCTCCCACATCCCAAAAACATGCGTGGTAAGTTGATTGAAGACTCTAAATTGCCCGTAGGTGTGAATATGAGTGCAAATGGTTTGTTTGTTTCTATGTGCCCTGCGACTGGCTGGCAACCAGTTTAGGGTGTACCCCGCCTCCTGCCCGATGATAGCTGGGATAGCTCCAGCATTCCCGCGATCCTTGTGAGGAGAAGCGGCTCAGAAAATGGATGGATGGATGTTTACTTCTGTCACATATTAATGAGGATTGGCGCAGGGGCTCACCAAATCCAAAATAAGCCCGAAGTAGTGGGTGGAGATGGAAAATGTGTAATGCTGTTTATTTGTGCGGTGACTTTTTGATGATGGTGCTGAGCATCAGTAAAACTGGAGTCCAATTTTTATTTTTGCATAAGTGGAGTGACATCACTCTTCAGGGGTTGGAAGTTGAGGAGGGAAAAAAAACACAAGTCAGTACACGATGATAGTGTGTTACACAACACAACGCCTCCTGCATAGGGCAGGTGATGACACCAAACCCAAACTCCCGCCTGCATCCTCTGCTGCATTTGGCTGTAAGATACTGAGGTCATTATATTTGTGGCACAGCGAAGAGGATGGAGTGCCGGGAGCAGATGAGAAAAGTCATCATTTGATGACACTGTAATAAAATCAAGTTGGGGGGGAAACGCTGGGAAAAGCAATAAAGTAATAAAGATGATAAACAGTTGACAGTGCTTGTCTGGGCCTCCCTTTACTCTGATACATGAAGGTGAAACGAATGCTGCGAGGGCAACGTAGAGGAAATCAGTACAGTATGTGCCATAATAGAGATGCTCAATTTTGCACAAATGCGTGCAGATTCTGGACAGCTGGTTTATATCCGCCTCTGTGTTCCAATTGCTCCCCACACAATCAAGCGAGGGGAGTTCTCGTTTGATAAAACTAGACAGGCTCTCCCATTACAGTCCCTATCCACAAGCCACGCCCCTCATCACACACATTAATAATTAATCATTTTCTGTGTTGCGACATACTGTGTAAACTCTCGAAATGTAATGGAAAGCCGAGGAGATTGTTCCCTTTTTTTTTTTTTGGCTGTCACGCAAAATTTGGGAGAAGCACAAAACTCTTCGTCAAGCATGACATCACCTGAGATCTCACAAAACCTCATTAAATAATTACTTGTGGGTGGGTACCTCTTTTTTGTTTGTCTTTTTTGTGGCTTAATTGCAACCCTTTTCAGGCTCAACCTCAACAGGGAGTGTTAGAAGAAGAAGAAAGTGAGAAAAGAAAAAATATACTACACAAGTATAACAAAGTAAGCAAACGTAAAGCTTGATGAGTCACAAATACTTTACACTTTACACATTTCAGACACCCTTACATTGAACCTTAGTCACATTAACACTGAATGTGTTATTGTAATTAACAGGTATTCTGGCGCTTTTACAAGTATATGACAGTCTCAAATGTTAAAATGTTATTTAAAACATTGCCTGTACAAGTAATACAGATTTTAGGATGACAAATATTTGACCCTTTCCTTATTTTTCTATTTACTGTATTTCCTATAACAAAATGGATAGTGTTTGAGCTTAAAGGGAACATATTTTGCCAAACCAACTTTTTCTAGTACTTGGATGTAATAGTGTCTCTATAGCACCTCTGTCATGAACGGAACAGAGGATAGGACCCAAAAATGCACGACTCCAAAACAAATGGACAGTTTCCAAAAAGAGAGGTTTAATAGACGGGCATAGGTCGGTTCATTGTCGTTGTGACATATCTTGCCATGTCATTGTCGCCAGTTGTTTTTATCATTGTGATTAAATATTATTATTTTGAGATTCCCGCACTCCTGCCTTGCCTCCCTGCTTCCCTGCAATTGGGTCCACCATGTTCTTGCCTTGCGTTCCTCGCCTTCGCCCTAACCACGTACGTGACAACCTCAGTAAGTGAAATATGTGAAATATGAATTAAAACCGTCCATGCATTCCCGAGTTCCAGTGGTTTTTCTGCTGAGAGGCCTGAAATCAGGTCATTCGAATGTCTCGAGCTTATCTACGTCACTAGCGAAGATCTCCACCTTCCCTTTCTGCTCCAGAGGCAGCGCTGTCAACATAACAAACACGTGTGCTCTCACAAGTGGGTCTTCTACATGGAGGCAACCAAACAGAGGAAAGGGGGTGGTCTTAGCCGAATATGGATAAAGCGGATACAAAACTGGGTCAAACAGAAGTAGCTGTAAGAGGGGCCTTTTCTGGACACTCATATGGCAAAACCAAGATGTTTTGTGAAATGTAATTGACACTTTTATACTAAGTACATGTTAGGGAATCACTCTGTGGAGGGAGCTTTAAAGCTTCCACTGGGAGAAGAGCCCAAGTGTAAAGAAAAGAAAGAGAGAGGGAGAATCCCAGCACCCACATACATTACGTGGC
This sequence comes from Phyllopteryx taeniolatus, assembly GCF_024500385.1. NCBI lineage: Eukaryota > Metazoa > Chordata > Actinopteri > Syngnathiformes > Syngnathidae > Phyllopteryx > Phyllopteryx taeniolatus. The sequence continues at coordinate 13,406,731 of NC_084511.1, read as the reverse complement.
AGCTAATATTTTTGTGTGTGCTGTCAGTTGGGAGACAGACAGACACTCTTGCTATCCCTCATCATGTCTCCTCCTATCCTGCTCTGCCCCCACACAAACTGGTGGTGTAAGCCTTCCATTAGCATGCAGGTGTGCTGCGGCTTTTGTGACAAAATTAAACACTAACTTAAGTTCCTCGAGCTCAAATGTTACATAACACCATGAAGGAGGGAATGAGGCAGAGAGACCGAAAGTGAGCGGAGCTTGTTGTTAGAGAGCACAGAATGCCGGTGTGGCAAACTTGGATGGAGGGGGAGATTGGCGAAATTTAAGAGGATAAATTAAATAAGGATCCGGTGTGTTGGTGACTGTGCGACGCACCCGGGGAGTTGATAATTAAATCGCAGAGGCCTGATTGTTTTGAGTTGAGTGATAGGCTGAATATTAGCCGGAGAGTGGAGAGCAGAGGCGCAGAGAACATTAGCAGATGTAATTTCTTGGCCTGCTTTTTATATGATGCCAGCAGGGCTGTTCTGTCTGACCTTTTACCAGGAGCGTACTTAGCATGAGGCAAACAGAGGCAGTTGCCCGGGGCCCTGAGATTTCCAGGGGACCCCAAATATCTTATAAAAAATGATTATTAATGAAGCTTGCCTTGATTCAAAGCAATTATTATTGTTTGAATCTTAGTTCCCACACTTACAAACTGATTAAAATGTCAATCTATGATGATAGTTTCGACTGCATTCTCTTAATCAAACAACCTTTTTACTTTGCATGCATGCACAGAGTTAATTTAGGAAGACGACTGCAAAACCAACGCGTTGGCGCGGTTGTGAGTATGTCGCACAATTTCATGCGCCTTTAACACACATGGAGCAGCAACACATAACAAAAATAGAATAAAACAGTTTATTCTCTCTGCTCTGTGAGAACAACAAATATTACTGGAGTTTAGTTTGGGACCTCTGCCGCTTCCCTTCTTCCTCTGTTATGCTGCGTGTCCTCCAGTAGACTTCAGTGCTGCCCAGCATGTTGCGGCACAACATAGTAGTACACTGAAGGCGTCCAACTCGAAATTTTGACTTGTCTGTATACTATAAGAATTCATTAAAACAAAACAACGATTGCTTAAAAATCCCCAATATAGCAGTGGATTCACGGAGGGCGAGGTTGCATTGTGTCTAGAATACCGACCAAGCTGAAACTGCAGCACATGGAAGCTGTTTGTATGACTCCGGTAACTGACACCTCAGCTCACATTAAATCATAAACCTCATTGTTCAACTCCTCCCTTTACATGACAATACAATGCAGAGTACACAGCACACCACCTGTTGCATCCCTCAAGCAGTCTTGCTTGAGGACCGCGGGCCTGATGTGAGCTGCCATATGATTATACTTTGAAAGATCATGAGGTTTCTCTTTTACTGCAGGAGCTGAACCACTCATAGTTTGAGGCAGTGATGTTTGAAAAACGATCTGCTTGCACTTCACAGTCTCCGCAGGCCTCCCGCTCGCCCAAGGTTGTGGCGTTGGACCGGTGTCAGCGTATCACATAATAACAGGACCCCTGCATCAAATAGCTTCTCTGTCTGCTTATCAGCCAGTTGTGGCGTCCCCAAGGTGGGAGGTGACGGAGAAGCAATCACGAAATGCAGCACAAAGCCCACACAAAAAGTAATCGGTCACGTCCCCAAAGATGGGTGACTCATCAAGCCAACGGCTTGGTTGTTTGATGCTTGTGACAAAAGAGCTGACCCTTTTTTCAGCTCTCCATTAGTCACCGATACTGCACCCAAAATGCGGGGAATCCCTATTTGGTGTCTGGTGTAGTCCCGGTGCGACAACAGGAAACTGTTTGTTCTCTTTCAATAGGTCATCTAAATATCTTGCATCTTCAGTGAGACAATGCATTTCATTTTCTTAAATTAAAATGTTTATTTAAAAAAATTTTTTTTTACTTATCTCAAAATTGTTTGTCAAATGAAAGAACTTTGATCGAGCTTTTTTTAAAGCATATAGCATAAAATCTGTTTATTTTTTACATTCTCATGTATAATGTTTGATTATTCTGGAACGGCATTTCAATCCATTTCAAGGTGGAAATTGATTTCAAAATTCGAGTCAGCCAGAGCCATGCAAGTTTATTTTTAACAGTAACCTAATATCTTGTGTCTAACAAACAAGATATGATTTGGCGGAACAAGTCGACAAGAACAGCAGCCACAACATTAGGTACACCTTCACAATCTAAAGCGGTCTAGTACAAGAGCTGAATCAAAAAAATTCTTCCTTTACAAAGATAATAATGCTCAGTTTTGACTGATTTTGTGAGAGTGGTATTAGTCAAATTGATCATTTTCAATAATAAACAATATCATATTTTTGATACAACTTTTGGACCATAGATGATGCGGCATGCCTAATGAAGTGTCTTGTCGGGAATATCACTTCTCATCTGCAAAAAAAAATAAAATAAGATGATTAAGGATATATATATATACTCTTGCAAATAAAATTTTGAACATGAATACGTAGTTAATATGTTTTGTACAAAAAATATAGAGACCTTACATGTGTATTTTTACCTGACTAATTCCAGGTCAGCATAACTTATGATCAACTCCATTTACAGTATATTTGATTAAATATTAATAATCATAATCATTAATCATTATTAAATATTTTGTATTTAAAGGATCTAACTTTCTGAATTGTCAAATGTGTAATTCAAACAAAAAACAGGCTTCAACCTCTTCATCTCCAAGGTCAGCAGAACTTTTTCGAAAATCCTTGAGACCACACCAGTTGACATTTCTGCTCCAACTTTCATTTGTGTTTGCCTTTGTGACAAACCAAAAATTCTGCTGCCTACCATTCTTTTTGTTTTTTGTGCATGATCAGAAGTAAAGTGACAGTTGCTCGATAGCCTGTTTCACATCCTCATTGGATCTCCTTAATCATTGTTTGGCTTATTTGTTCCTCAATGCTATTCTTAAATGGCATTTAAGCAACAGCCTGCATTATTAAAATACAATTTTCTTGCTGGGATTATTTGCACACTGCTTCGGGGAGCTTTTACATCGTCGTACTCTCATACTGTATAGTTTTTTAGAGGGGTCTGTCAATATTCACACTTTTGTTTGCCTTGTACACATTTTTTCAACTTTATCCTCGGCTTGACTCACTCTCACATGTTTATTGTTGGCCAATGAGACAGCTCGCTCGTCCAGCCTCTTCAGCTAATTGCTCGTCAGCCTCTTCAGATGAGAGGACATGCATTTTTTTCCTTTTTTAACAGAAGTGTGTACCACTTTTCTCAGCGTTGATGACTTCATCTATCTTTTCAATGCTGCATTCTGACCATTGTTTGGCTTGACAAGTTAATTAAGTAACCAATGACTTTTAAAACTGTGAAGTGCAATTAACATTTAAGTAAATTTGGTAAGTACAAATCAGCAGCAGTAAACATGCCTTTGTAGAGAAAATAGTATGACATCTAACTTGAAAAAAATTAATGTCCTTTAAGGAGACAACAGATTGCAAATGAAAAGAATCCTCATGGAAATACTTTCAAATTAAATTTTCCACTTTTTCATTGAATCAAACAAGTTGTACAACTTCATTTTTATAGCCCCAGATTTAGAAACATGCCATTAAAAGGTCAATTGCTAAACAATGTTTTATTTGCAGTCCACCCAGTGTGCTACGACTAGATACTTTTTAGCCAAATAATATGGTGGCCGACAGGGGCCATATGCTGCATAGCGGGAATGACAGGAAACGAAAAACACATAAGCACATAAAAAGGTTTTCAAATCTGCCTCACAGTTCTGAGGACCGGGGTTCAATCCCCGGCCCCGCCTGTGTGGAGTTTGCATGTTCTCCCCGTGCCTGCGTTCTCCCCGTGCCTGCGTGGGTTTTCTCCGGGCATATGTTTCTCCAAAACCTGTATGTACCTTTCAGCATTGATGGTGCCTTCACAGATGTGTAAGTTACCCATGCCATTGGCACTAACACAGCCCCATACCATCATCACAGATGCTGGCTTTTGAACTTTGCGTCCATAACAGTCCGGATGGTTCTTTTCCTCTTTGGCCCGGAGGACACGACGTCCACAATTTCCAAAAACAATTTGAAATGTGGACTCGTCGGACAACAGAACACTTTTTGACTTTGCATCAGTCCATCTTAGATGAGCTCGGGCCCAGAGAAGCCGGCGGCGTTTCTGGTTGATAAATGGCTTTTGCTTTGCATAGTAGAGTTTTAGGTTGCATTTACGGATGTAGCGGCGAACTGTATTTACTGACATTGGTTTTCTGAAGTGTTCCTGAGCCCATGTGGTGATATCCTTTACACATTGATGTCGGTTTTTGATACAGTGCCGCCTGAGAGATCGAAGGTCACGGGTATTCAATGTTGGTTTTTTGCCTAGCTGCTTACATGCAGTGATTTCTCCAGATTCTCTGAACCTTTTGATGATATTATGGACCGTGGATGATGAAATTCCAAAATTCCTTGCATTGTACGTAGAGGAACATTGTCCTTAAACTGTTCGACTATTTTCTCATGCACTTCTTTGCAAAGAAGAAGAAGAAGAATCACCTTTTATTGTCATGAACATGCATGCATGTACACAAAATTTGTTCCCTGCATTTAACCCATCACAGTGAACACATACACGTTAGCGGAACACACTGGAGCAGGCAGTATTCTGTTTTTACTTATGTTTAACACGTCCCAACCAACTTCATTGGAATTGGGGTTGTAAATATACAGCAAAAAAGTATTTAGTCAGCCACTAATTGTGCAAGTTCTACCACTTAAAAAGAAGAATGAGGCCTGTAATTTTCATCATAGGTATACCTCACCTTTGAGAGACATAATGAGAAAATAAATCCAGAAAATAACTGTCTGATTTTTAAAGAATTTATTAGCAAATTATGGTGGAAAATAAGTATTTGGTCAATAACAAAAGTTTATTTTGTTTCAGTCCATTTTCTGTTGTAAGTAAATGTAAGTCCAACATTGCGGTCTACTAAAAGTACGGATTAGTGCATATTTGGGTTTATATTAACGTGACCAGGAGTTCTCAACTATATGCATTCGCTACACGCCCATTCTGCGCATCTCACGTCACTAATCCCTTCCTTTGCCAATGTTCGTAGACCTCTTATTTGTTTTGTGTTGTCTGTGTTTTATCCGGTAGAAAGCCCTTTTTATTATTACATTTTCTATAAAATTCACCACTTGCATTGATTATATGTGTGATTGGGTTCGGAATGAAACCTCTAGAAAGTCTAGAACTCAAAATTCCTCAAATGTAGCCACCTTCCGTTAAGAGACTGATTATAATGGTTTGTCGTCATTTCGCCTCAAGTTAAACTTGTAAAAATATGATGTGGTGCCCCTCATATCTATCAAAGATCTTGATTTATAACGCTGTAATTTAAAATTACAATAACACGGAAGGGACGCAGGCGTCGTTTCCAACTCATCGTTTTCTTCTAAATTAAGCTCAAATTTGATGTTCCTCAATAAACGCTACAACAGCATATGCTTTGGCGATGACAAAACAATAACCCTTATGAAATTCGGTTGAGAAATGAGCAAATTACGAGTGATTTGAGTGTCTATGTCTTCTACGGTTTCCTCCCACATCCCAAAAACATGCATCGGAGGTTGATGGAAGACTCTAATTTGCCCTTTGGTGTGAATGTGTGCACGAATGGTTGTTTGTTTCTATGTGCCCTGCGATTGGCTGGCCCGAAGATAGCTGGGATAGGTTCCAGCATGCCCGCGACCCTTGTGAGGATAAATCGGTACAGAAAATGGATGGTAACAACGACCTCCCCAACATGGCCCCCATGTAGGTACGTCGGTTAGTCGAGTTGCTACAGGGCACTGGTAATGAAAGGCACCCCCTGGTCTCGCTGGACTGGCTCCGTCCATGAGGTCACGACCCCTAGTGGCCTGGCTGACTTCCGTTGTGTAGCATGAACGTTAAACATTTCTCTCTCGCTGTTGTTTTGGGATTTGTGTGTGTTTTTTGTGTTTGCAGCATTTTTCTGTGATTACAGCATTTTTTTTTATCTTGCAACATTTTTCTTTTGCAGTTGTTTATTGTGATTGCAGCATTTTCCTTTCGCTGTTGTTTAATGCGCTTGTGTCTTTTATGTTTTTTGTCATTCCTGCATTTGCAGCATATGGCCGTTTGCAGCGCATTTGCCCCTGTCGGCCACCGTAAAATACTAGACGAATAATAGACGATTGATGGATGGATATTAAAATACCACAAAGACACTTATTGTTATACTCAAAAAGTGGACATATCCAGGGAAAAGACGGTGCTCAGCAATTCATTAAAAAGAGAAGCTGAGTAGAACACAGTACAGTCATGTGGGTTGACCTTACTGTATTTAGAAACAAAAAACATTGTGTTCTCAATATTTCATTCCCATTGTCTCACAGAAGATCTACCACTACTGTACGTGCTGTACCTAAACACAAAGTGGCCCTTTTGGGAAAAAAAACAACAACAATAACTCAACTTTGGGCCCATCTGTGTCAATAGCACATATTGAAAATGTAACTGTCCTGCTCCTATCAGTCATGAGCTCTTAGAATCGTCATCTCTGACACACAAACAAGTATTCATACACTTCCATATAAAAATTAAATGTACAGATGGCTGAGATTAAAGCAGTGTTTCCCAACCTTTATTGAGCCAAGGGACTCATTTTAAATGACAAAAATCTCAATAATTTACTGACAAATGTGAAGTGAAATTGGATAATTTCCTGCAGCACCCGTCGTGATTTCTTACGGCACACTAGTGTGCCACAGCACCCTGATTAGGAATCACAGAGTTAAAGTGATTTGGTTGCTCAAGGTCAAAATTTCACAACTTCAAATATTTATTCATTTACTTGTTTTATTATCAATGTTATTTATTGTTATTTTTAAGTTTTATTATCAGTTATTTATTCATTTTTAGCCTTCTTTTGTATTACCCTGACCCAGTTCTGTCAAAATATGGTCTCTTTTCGGTTTGTGTTCACGCACTTTTTGTTTACATTCTTGTCTTGCCTCTATCGCTACACTTGTTGCTGCCTTGTATTTCCTTTCTTCCACTGCATTTTTTTTTTTGAAGAATCACCATCACTTACACCCTTATGGCGCCCCTGGCGGTCAGTACTACAACAAAAGGGTTGTTCAGGGTTAGACACCAGGAATGCCAAACATTACAGAACGTGTATTTAACTGAACCACACTATACTACTTGGTATAAACAACTAAAGTAGTTGAAGTACTAGTACTATTCTCCTCTCTACGCGACACTTCTCAGATAGATGGTGTACATGAGATTTTGCTGGGTCTATTTGACTTTTAAGTCAGAGCAAAAGTCTCTTTTGGTCCAGTGGCCGCATATGATGAGAAAAGCTTGCTTTGAGGTGAGAGTGATAGTCACAAGTATGCTTGAGGTCGACTTCATTCTAGGGAACGGGCGGAAAAGCAGGCAAGATAGATAAATGGAAAAAGAGGCATGCAGAGGTAAAAAGAAATCACGGAGAAGCGGTTCTGATAGACTGAAAGCGAAAGTGACTTTTGCTGGCTTGTTGACAGGTGGGCCTGAGGGCAGCTACGACAGCTCGATTGAGGTAAGCCTCTCTCCCACCATCCTCACCCTTGTTTACCCCTGCACCTCCCTGTCTCCCCTCCGCCCCAGCTGGAAGCTGTGGCGGTGGGATAGCCTACAGGGCTGAGGAGACAGGTCTCCATCAGAAAGCTCCAGAAGCCTTAACTATCATATGATAATCATTTAAGCAAGAGTGCCGTGTGTCAGCAACCATGACAGCTGACGAGGTGCACAGACGAAATGACAGACTAGACGACACAAACAAGGAGCAAGAAACACGAGCAATGGAGGCACGAATATGTGAATATCTGCCAGGCGAAAGAACATTTCTTTCATCGCGTTTGGAGCTTGGGTTTCTCTGTATTGTCAACTTTCAGACGATATTTTGTCATATGCATTTACCACACATTTTACTTTTGGAGTTTTCTTTTTTCAATTTTGATTATATTATTCATTGTTTTCTCATTATTGTCACAGGTGAGCTGGAGCCTATCTCAGCTTACTTTGGGCGAGAGGCAACACGCAACATGGACTGTTCAGCAGCCAATTGCAGGACACATTGACAAACGATCGTTCAAACATTAACACTGTTGAACACTTTTGGATCTTCAGTGAGCCTAACAAGCATGATTTTGGAATGTGTGAGGAAGCCGGATTACGTGAAAAAACAACACAGGAAGAACATGAAAACTCCACACAGAAGAGCGGATATTTCAAACCTGGTGCCTCTCAACTCCACTGTGCTGCCCCCATTATACCATATTTTCTCCATTTATAATTTAATAGACATATTAATATTTGAGTATTGGGAAAAATCACAACTACTGTGTAGCGTGTGAATTTAAGTAACCAAATGGGGTTGCTTGCCACTGCATTTAACATGAAAAATGACATTTAACATGATCAGGCACTATAACTGTCAAATTCCATTGGTTCTATTCTGTTGTGCTTTTGTGGAAACTTCAAAACTAAAAAGAAGAAAAGTCAGGTTCACAGATTCCTTCTTGCAATTGTTTACGCAATGAAAAAGAATAAATAGTTGTTTTTGTTTAATGAGTTAATGTGGTGGAACGGGATAAAGGAGACTTCCAGATTCAAACAAAATGTGGGCGTTCACCTTTATGGGAGAAACGTGACAGGTGATCAGTGTTTACATTAAAGCAAGGTGAGAGTTCAGCTCAGCCAGGGGAATCGTTTTCTGCCTACGCTGGCAACAGACGGACTAATGAATTTCTGTAAAGTGCGCCGCAAATAAAGATAAAGACACACAGAGGAGGTTTGCGTGCTGATGATTGTTGGGTGATGCTGACAAGTACAAAAGAGTTCGGACGGCGTTGAGACTTGCAGTAGTGTACACTTTTTAAAAGACAGTTGCAGTATGGACTCCGAACTAGAGGCATGTGTGCTAGTTTGATCGCTAAATGTCTGAATTGATTCATTAAATATATTTGGAGGGTGAATGAATACTTAAAACAATACTTTGTCCTCAGGCAAAAATAAAACAGAAAACACAGACTTGATGTCTTAATATTCTGTGTTGAACTACGACAAAATACAACAGTGACATCGAACTGCTGACATGACAGAAGTGAGTAACATTATAAAGTAATATATAATCATTTGTATGTTATTAGGTTTTTCAAAGAAATTGGTAGTGAGAAATGCACAGCCGGTGCAACCTAGCGAAGAAGTGAGTGTGGCCATTGTTTCCCCCTTCGGAGCCAACAGTACCGGGAACTGCGTGCTAGTTCCGGTAGTGGCGGTGGGAAAAGTATGGTCGGGTACTTACGCGCGAGGGCTCACCTCAGAGCGCACAGCGTTGGATGAGTCGAGTTGCTGCTGTATAGTGTACTGCGCATTGTTATTTCACCGGCTCGTGTTGTGCTGCCAGTCAAGTCTGGAGAGGCTGGCAGTTGCGAGAGCTAGCAGCAGGAGCTAGCGGCAGGAGCTAGCTTCCATAGTGATGCAGAGTAGTGATCCAAGAAGGGCTAAGTTTCCTGAGCAAAACGTTTAAAGGTAGCCAACTGTAGACCACGTTTGTTGGAAAGTAGGGAGAATATATCAGATAGATAGGAAAATATATGATATGATAACAAATACCAATATGGCGGCACACGCGAGACCGTCGTGATTCTCGGCGAGCAGTGAAAATGTTATTGCACGTTGTATATCAATTTGGTAACATTAGACATTACATATCATATTTTAATGAAAGTCGACCTTTTTCACAACCCCTAGGAACAAGTATATGCTCATACAATGTGAAAAATGTTTTCATTTTCCTTGTACCTATGCATTATATGGACTCTCAATTTTGATGGAAATTTTTAGCAAAAAAATGTATTTTATACTTGAGAAATTATGTTATATAATAATAATGAAATAGGAAGCTATTCATATACAGTATCTCTAGGTATCCAAAAAGAACAGGTTCATGTAAAGCAGCGGTGTCAAAATCATTTTTGTCTCGGGCCGCATTGTAGTTATGATTTCCCTCAGAGATTAAAATTATGTGGCGCCTGCATCTGGCCCCCGGGCCTGAGTTTGACACCTATGAATTGTAAAGTAATCAAGCTAACATTGCCAACTGCTTCATCATCATCATCATCATCACAGTTTTTGCTTTTTTTTTTGCCTTTACCTGATTTGTAGATATGTTTGAATCACTCTTGTTTTGAACATTTAAACAGCTACATATTTTCAGTTCAATATCGCAGTCATTCCACAAGTTAACGCCTCTAACGGAGAAACATCTCTGTTTTATATTTGTTCTTGTCTTACCACTTCCTCTCCAATTATAACATATCCGAATACTGTGGAAAAGTCAATTGTTTTGCAATTTGTACATTACCTGTGGTGTTTTGAATTCAACTAAGTCGTAAAATATGATTGTATTTATTTTGATAAATAGTGGATTGATTGATTAGCTTTGCTGAAGGTCTGCACTCTACTTTGAAATAAACTACGATAAAGGTTTGCGGAAGGAAGTGATTCCAGTGCTGATGTTAATTTAAAATAGTCCAGTTTCCATATTTGTAACCACAACTTTTTTTTTACTCAACAACTCAAATATATTCTCAGTCAACTTTCTACAAGATCAGGCACCCACAAAGAAACCAACACATCACAGTATTTACCTTTGCCTTCAAATCAAACACTGCGTACACGTCACATATTGAACTACAACACGATTAAGTCCAAGAGCGCATGTATCCACAAGTGTGCGGACGCCACACACCCAGCATACAGCCTGGCAGTCTCTTGGCTCTAATGCACCACACAATTAAAATAAATCTCCTGCTAAGGCCACATGCTGCTGCGTTTTCTCACAGCCAAACAGCTCCATAGTAACAGCAGACAAATGTTTTCATGAGAGTATTTGGATATATTGGGGAAGATGAATCGGTGTAGTGTAATAATTGAGCGTTGAGGAGGAACAGGCTCAAGGAGTTGGGGAAAGAAATAGACTTGAGTTGAAAAGTCATGAACTTCCTTTTTTTCTTCCCTGGCTATGGGATTCTGACAGTGTGTGTTCTCATTATGGGCACACAGACAGCCCTTCGTGGATCTCACTCGCGGTTTCCATCTATCTCTGCATTCCCAGACAGCTTTAGCAGTTCAAACCCTTGCACTGCGGCATTGTCACACACCATACTGGTTGCCATGGAGAAATAGTCCTCTGGTCTCCAAGGTACCCGAGTGTATTGTATTTGGCTTCTTTATTTAGATGAAAACATGCTTTTGTTGGAAGCGAGCTACTTGTTTTGTGTTGGTTTTTTTTTCTTCCTCGCTGTTTCATACTCTTTCTTCTTCTTCCTCGTGCATCAGTGCAAAGTTGCATGATGTGCATTGTTTCATTCTTTCCAGGAGTTTGACTGCACTCGTGTGTGTCAAGCTCGTCAGATGTTTTGTAGCAATTAATTTGAGGGTGTCTGCATGTCATCATCTGAGGAGGGGGGCTGTATAAAAGTACCCCCCCCCCCCCTCACCCACACACACACACACACACACACACATTCACATTTCGCACAATCCTCACTCGGGCTTATAATTGCCTTCTATTACCAGGGCCCGGGTGTCACTGTCACCAGGAGATGCTCAACTAGCGACAGATGATGAATACAAAATCTTTTTACTGCTTCTTATTTGGCAGAATACAGGTTACATATGTGCAAAGTGTGTATGGTAATTAAAACAGGAACATTGCCTTCCAGCTCAGTGGCCTTGTTTGTTGTATTATAAGAAAATGGTGAAGTGGTTTTCAGTGAGGAAATGGCTTATGGCAAACCGAAAGCTTAAAGTAAGACACGTATAAAAGTTACAAAAAGTGCAGTCATGAACTCTTCTGTGCTGTGACCTTCAACCCTGTTTATTTGCCTCTTCGCAGCTGCCAGCAAGCTGCTACCTCCGCAAACCACTGGCAAAGAAAATCAAACAGGAAGTGGCATCACATCCTCTGCTCCGTGATGTCACCGTTTTGAGTCCACGCATAGATAGAGGGAAAGCAAGAAAAAAATAGAACCGCTGTCTCCTTCTGAGTTCAACTCTCAGCCTTGTTGCGGGCTAGACAAATAAACAAAGAGAACCAAATGAAGCCACTTATGTATTCACTTAGACAGACATGTGGCTTTTATCCACCGCTGGCTAGCTGACTGGTTCACTGAATATTTCTCACCCCATCGTAGCTGAAGTTTTTGACATTTGCTCACTTGGTCCTGACATTTGCTACAAGTTTCTCACACTCTGTGCTGCTTTGAAACAAGTGCAGCTCTTTATCCACTGTCAGGAATTTGCTATCTGCAGGAATCAACCAACAAAAACAGACACTATTCTTCTGTTTTGTGATGTTGGCATCAATTATTTCAGCATGCATCTGACACGTTTCATCATACGTAACAAATAAAAAAAAAATAAAAAAATAAAGGCGGCACGGGGCCGACTGGTTAGAGCATCAGCCTCACAGTTCTGTGGACCCGGGTTCAATTCCCGGCTCCGCCTGTGTGGAGTTTGCATGTTCTCCCCGTGCCTGTGTGGGTTTTCTCCGGGCACTCCGGTTTCCTCCCACATCCCAAAAACATGCATTCATTGGAGACTGTAAATCGCCCGTGGGTGTGACTGTGAGTGCGAATGGTTGTTTGTTTGTATGTGCCCTGCGATTGGCTGGCAACCAGTTCAGGGTGTACCCCGCCTCCTGCCCGATGATAGCTGGGATAGGCTCCAGCACGCCCGCGACCCTAGTGAGGAGAAGCGGCTCAGAAAATGGATGGATGGATGGATAAAAAAATAAAATTGGATTGAAGAATAGAAACTGGAAACTGTGACGCTGTGCTTTGTCAGCTGTGGGAGCGAGGCAGAGTGAGTTAGTGTTGTGTGCACAAACGTGCCACGGCGTGAATGTATGTGGGCGCTGATAAACGTGCCAAAACAGGCCCCCGTCGTAATTATCGTCGTTTCTCACTGGTCCACCTATATTTTGCTCAAAAATCTGTCGTCATTCTGCTGCTGACTCGACTGTCTGGGGTCTGTCAATGTGTGGGTTGACCTTCTTCTGACAACAGAAAACAAATAAAATAAAAAAAATTATATCCAGTACATACATATAACATGCCTGAATCATGTATGTATGTTTTGAAATTCCAATTGAAGTGATCTTTGGATCCTTTCAAAGTGAAATTTTTCCTTACACATTTCTCATGACGTGTTGCTTTGATCACGATTGGGAACTACGGGTGGGAATTGCAGAGGAACTCATGATACCGTATACCATACAATATTATGATGCCAACAATCATGACACAATGATGCAGAAGGATATCACCTAGTCCATATAAAAGTACAAATCAAAGAGTTTGAGAAGGGGCTGAAGGAACCAAAAGCTTATCTTGTCCTGCCCACTCCTAAATATTCATATCATCATCGATAAACTGCAGCTTTCAAGCCCATCCACAGAAGTCCATGGATGATAATTTGTATTTGCATTAAAGTTGCGTTACGGTTAAGTTCATTATTTATGAATGTTATATATTTTTCACGGTGGAAAAAATATGACTCCGAAAAATTCCTGGACAGTTATGATGATGGTGACAATTTGACCCTGAAATGGATTATTTTACTTTCCATTGTTTCCTATCTGAAAAAAATCCCATGAAGGAGAATACTGAGACTCACTTTATTTCGAACAAATGTTTTTAAAAATAAGGAAAAATTAAATAATAGTATACAACAGCTATATTGTATTGATAGCATACCATACAAGATAACCTTCCAACAAACAGCAATAATGTCTTGATGATGATGATAATGATGATGATATTTTGACAGGGTTTGGCCAGAGCCACAAATAGGCGCACAAGCTGTTTTGTCTTCGTATGTCATGTCGAGAAAAGGGAAGCAGATAAAGTGAGTCAGAGCACTTGTGTGAAAATGCTGATCCCAAATCAGTTGAAAAGAAGCAATGTTGGAAGCAAGAGTGATATCAGAAAGAGGCGGGGGAGTCACATGGCGATGCTGTTATAAACCAAACCAGCCGCCACACTCAATACCGAGTGTCGGGAAAATAGCCAACCCCACACAAACCTATAACACCCATGGGAAGGGCTGGGGGAGAAGGGGGAGCATGTTGGGGGAGAAGAGGGGAGGACTGTGCACAAGTGGCTGGAGGGAAGCGAGGCGAAGGCTGGAGTCAGTCCAGGGGAACTCCAGACTGCTGTTACCCAACATTGCTGTCTCTCTGCAGTGGCTGGGAGGTTGACTGAGTGCTGCTGCTTTTACATTCACACACGCTCACAGTCACACTCTGTGTGGTAGCTTTTGTCCCTATAGTAACACATTGACCCTGGCATTGAAGTTAAAGCTCTGGTCGACTAAACCCGCCTATTTTTAGAAGGTCCTTCTGCTCTTTTTCTTCGAGTGACATCTCGAAGTAATCTGCCTTTTCTTAAGCAAAACCCGGTCTAACGTCACTTAGTTACACTGATACCCTTATTACATACATGTATGAGTATTGTTGTATGCTCTGTTTGTATGTGTTGCTGCTCCATGTGTGGTAAGGTACCAGTTGTTTGAAGGTTTATAATTAGCATTACATCTATGTGAATTTCCATTAGCCAATCTATGGCACTTTGAATTACATGTCAGTATGAAGTTAGCAGACTTTCATTAGCTGAAATGCTGTGGTTGGGTTGAACATTTTGGTGTTCAAATATACAATGTTTAATTGTGTTTTGTGTTCACTGTCCTTTCTAAAGTGAACTTTAACTGGGAGTAACAAATAAACCGCTTGAAGCAAACGCTTCGCTTCTCATTGAGAGAACTGTGCGGGTCAGAGTGAGAAGAGATGCTAAGGAATATCTAATGAAGTGTTTTCTAATACATTAAATGTGTTAGAAGCGTGTGAGAGGCTAAAAACTAAAAAAAAAAGATGTGGTCTCTCCACTGTCCCAGATATTTAGGTTAATTAACTACTCAAAATTGTCAATAGGAGTGAATGTGAGAGTGAATGGTTGCTTGAATGGTGACCAGTCCAGGGTGTACCCGCCTCTCGCCCAAAAGATAGCTGGGATAGGCCGTGACCCTACCGAATGAGGACACACCCTATAGAAAATCGATTAAGTGTATTGCTAGATCATAACAAAAAATGCATACAAAGATACTGAACTTGTCTAGTAGGATATGTTCTGTCTAAAATGTTTTAGAATATTCCATGTGCTTGATGAAGCAATGGCCATGTAGACAAGGTAACACAGCATTCATTAACCGTGGTAATGCCATAGTAATCGTCCCGCTATTGTGTTCTGCTCACACTTCGAACGAATTAGTGGATCCAGTTCACATAACATCAGCTGGAAAAATAGAAAAATTCCAAGTGTGGCCCTGGAAGACGGCCTAGTTCACGCACTTCTTTCTCAGCATATGATACTACCATTTCCTTACAGATAAATTCCCAGACATGAAGGTGTTCAACAGTGCAACATAACTTTACTTTAGCTCTACTTAGTGTGTAGATAGTGTGTATATGTACTATCCACTTAGATCTACTTATCGCTACTGTAATTGATATGATTTATTTTATAATCATGTCTCTGCGTATGATCTCCGTTTGGTATTTGGAATTTCCACCAGATAACCATCCGACAGAGGATCCCTTTGAAATGAGTCATTTAAAGCAATGCTCTATTATCTCGCAGGGCACTTGTCCTTGTTGTGCTCAACATTACTGTTGTGTAAAATGTTTTACAAAGTTGCTGTACATTAATATGTAGTAGATATCATGACATAAACAAGTTAATAAAAAATAAAAAAAACTACAAAAAAGTTGTGTTTACACTGCAGGTCAATTCAGATTTTTTTTGCCCTATATGACATGCATAAAAAATGTTCATGTCAATACGAACAGTACAATTCCAATTTTTCATATCCGACCCAGGCGTCGTTTGTATGTGGATATACTGAAAATCTGGTATGTATCTGATGCACGTTCAGTCTAGACACTGAGGTCATGCTCATCCGACCTCTACGTCATCAAAAGGTGACAAACGTCACGAATGATCAACAAAACCGACATGCGAGAAGCAACGGAGGACGAAGGAGCAGAAAACAGTCCGTGGTGTAAATAAGATGCCTTAGAACTGATGAATATAAGAAAATGTTGACTCCGGTTGCACAAAATTCTTGAAATTGCCGCAAATGGCGTCTGGACATTTTTGGCCATATTTACCTCCGTAAACACATTGCACAAAACATGGCATCACACTGCACATGCGTGTCACTTCACAGACACATTGTGTTCAAATCGCATTGTTGTTGTTGTTGTTTTCTTAATGTGAACAAATACTAAGTCTAACTTTACAGTCCTGGCTAAAATAACCACAATTTTGAGTTGAATAATTTTTTGAGTGGGTAGCTTCTGGCTGGAAGGAAGGTGGCAAAAGTACAGTGGCCTGGAAGTGCAAAACAACATAACAAATTGTGAAACACTTTAACATTTCAGAAAACACAAAAACAAAACACAAAACAATTTCTGAAATGTTAAAGTGTTTCATCTTTTGTTAATATGTTTTCTGAAATGTTAAAATGGTTCGTGTTTTGTTTTTGTGTTTTCTGAAATGTTAAAATGTTTCACAATTTGTTATATTGTTTTGCACTTCCAGGCCACCGTACAAAAGACTGTAAGACATTATATTAGCAATATAATGGAAAATATTTTCTTTTTGTTCATTTTCATTTTTTAAAAATGGGATTTAGGCTATGTTATTTTAGTCCTTTTAATTTTGTTTTAATGTGTCACATCATATCATGCCTCACCTCAATAATCTTTTTTGATCCTTTTGTGAATAAATGACTAATCCTATAGGCTGAAGGATGACTGCGTCTACGTCAGAACTATCACGGCTAAGAGTTGCAACTTCACTTGTTGCGCTAATTGGCTTGGGCTCTTTCCTTTGCGGCTGTCTGCGTCACGAGCCTAACTCAGCCCAGACATAAGCATATTATAAGATAGTGGAGTAAAAATAGCTTGCAATGGTGAAATAAAACCAACGTGCACATGGAAGTGAGTATTTTTGGGCACCTGTGATCTTGTTATGGCTGTTAAATTTAGCTCTGTGGTATTTCAGTGAGGAGTGGAAACAGTGACAGGGACCTGTTTTGTTACAACACGTTTCCTGTGTATTATGACTCGTGAGAGAAAACCGCAACCCAGTGACGTAACATTTGGAAGAAAAAAAAAAAGAGAGAACAAGATCAACAATGAGGTGTGGAAAATCTGCAATGAGGAAGTGGCTTCATCTGAAAGAAAATTGTTGACTGAGCTGAATACTGTACACATACAGTAACATTTCCTGTACGTGGACTTTCCCCTTAAAGATAGATAGGAAATAATAATAATAATACGATTCCTTGTCTCAAACACAATATAGACAATATAGAAATAAAGTACAGCATTAGTTGCAGTGGAGGAATACTCTTTGCTTCCTTACATTTTATGTGCAAAAAAAAAATACTCAGTGTGTTATTTTAACAATCAAATTATTATTTTTGCTATCATTATCATTATTAATTATTATTATTATAGAGGCACAGTGGCTGACTGGTTAGCACATCCGCCTCAAAGTTCTGAGGTTCAAATCCGGCCCCGTCTGCGTGGAGTTTGCATGTTCTCCTGCGTGTGTTTTCTGTGGGTACGCCGGTTTCCTCCCACATCCCAAAAACATGCATGGTAGGGTTAAGTGAAAACTCTAAATTACCGGTATGTGTGAATGTAAGTGTGAAGGGATGTTTAGCATGACGAAAATATAACACATTCAAATAAAATACATCGTAATCACCAGAGATGCCGATTATTATATGTATTAATCTGTGCAGATCGCGATACATGCTTTGCTCTGACCAACCAATCACAGGACGCAAAAATGTTGACATTATTGAGGGCCACCTCACTGGGCTGTGAGGAGGAATTTTTTAAATCTGATTTGTTAATGAGACTGCCATTGCTAATCACAGGTGGGTAGAAACACACTACATTTACTCCGTAACATTAACTGTTTATAAGCTGTTTTTTTTCCTTCGTTTTAAAATGACATTTATTTTTAGAATTATTATTATTTGGAGGACTACTGTTTACTTTTACCCAAGTCATATTGTTCTAAAGTAACAGTACTCTTACTTGAGTATAATATTTGGCTGCTCTATCCACCTATGTTGTTAATGAAGTTCAAGATACATGTGCATCGGCAAACACTACTGATTCTGAAGGCCCTAGGCGTATTAGACAGACATGGTAGAATATAGAGGCTGGTATCTGATTGAACATAAAATAAATACAATAGACTGTTGCAAATAAATTAATACTATTATTAATTAATATTATGATAAACTATATATATATATATATATATATATATATATATATATATATATATATATATATATATATATAATTATACACAGGGTGATTGAAAAGTAACTCCCTATTTTTAAGTACTTGTAATTTATTTCTGAACTATAATTCAAGAAATGAACATGAGAAGAAAGTGTATTACATGGGGTTTTATTTAAAATTCGATATGGCCACCAGTTTCTAAAGCCGCCTGGGAACCGCATTAAATGATTTCACAAGGATGGTAGAATGTTTTTTGGTTTGGGTGGAAATTTTGGTTTGGAATTCTAAACAAAATAATTGATCTGAAAAGAAAACAAGAATATAGATTTAATTCCCATACATCATGGAAAGTACACAAATAAATTGAGAAAAATATTACAACATATGAATAAATTATAAGTATTGTAAAATAGGGAGTTACTTTTCAATCACCCTGTATATATATTTATATATATATATATATATATATATATATATTTATATATATATATATATATAAGTGTGTGTGTGTGTGTGTGTGTGTGTGTGTGTGTGTGTGTGTGTGTGTGTGTGTGTGTGTGTGTGTGTGTGTGTGTGTGTAAAATGGAAGAAAAGCAGGGCTTGGCATTAACTTTTTGGGTCACCAACCGATGTAGCTACTGGATTCCCAGAGTTACTAGCCCCTCAGCATTTTAAACAGGCACAATTTTAGTTTTTCCCAACCGAACTTTTTCCCGATCGAAATACATTCATCAACCGGGAAGGGTTGAAGGCCTACGGCACTGCCCGCCATGGCATTTACTAAAGTATATACAGTACCTCCTGCTTACTTCAATATGTCCACATGACTGCTGTGAAAAGGGTCATTTAAAAAAACCAAAAACAAAGCTAAGACTTTTGTACAGTCCTGAAAATTGATTCCAATGAGAACTCACACTTGAACAGGTATCACATATACCCTTGTTTTTCCCACAGTTATGCTTTTAGATGCCTTTTCTTCCTGTGGGCCATTGTTTGCCTTGACCTCCGCTATAAGCATGCATTGCACAGCAGCACACCAGCACACCAACACGGTCTTTCCACAGGACACCAAAAAAGGGACTTTAAGCTTTGGCCTGTGGCTCCAAATTCGCAGTGTTTCCCTTAAAAAAGTGGCAATTATGTATTTCAAAATGTATACATTTGTAAGCAGACCGACATGAGGGGCGTGTTTTTGTCATTGTCATGTGATTATTTATAGTGTTCCTGAGCTGCTAGTCTGAAGGAATCAGCACACATTAAAATATTTGTGTATGTATTTGTGTGTGTGCATTTGTGCGCATGTGTGTGTGTGTGCGTGTTTGTGTGTGTGTGTATTGGTATGCGTGTAGGTGTGTAAGTGTGCACGTGTGTGTGTGTAAGTTTTCTTGCCTGATTGTTGGAAAGAAACATTTCTAGCGTGAAGTTTGTCTCTAGTCTAAAGCAACACTGAAACTCATGAATTATCTCTGTTGCTTCAGTGTAACCACAGGAAGTAACCATATAGAAGTCTGTCTGCGTCTCTGTCTGTCTGTCTGTCTCTCTCTCTCTCTCTCTCTCTCTCTCTCACACACGCACACACACAGACACACACACACCCACACACACACACACACGCTCACACCCATTTCATAAAAGCGTAGCCCCGTCAAAAAAACAAAACAACACAAACAAAAAAAAGCACTGCAACAAATAAGAACATCACAGGCTATAAACTGTAAATATCTCAGGAGTGTTAAAGCTGTAAAGTTTATTTCCTGGGATTTCTCATCATTTACGAGTCTCAACAATTCACAAGATGATTTTTCTTTGAAAGCATCACCAAATCTTGTAGCCCAATAAAATTTGTCTCAGTTCAAATCACAACACTCTAGCCATTTGCTCCGGAAAGACAAGGTTACCGTGGTGACCCATTGCACACACGGGACATATGTACAGAGTGGAAGTCATAAAGAAGAGAACCTGTGTGTGCTTGTGCATGTGTGTGTGTGTGTGTGTGTGCGCACGCACCTAATGTTAGATGCAAAGAGAGAGTCAGAGTTCATCCTTGAGTCGTTCCTTTGTAAACAGAGTGAATAGTTATATTATAACTCATTATAACTGTTGTATGAGCCTGGTCCTGAGGGTGACAGCCATAATGAAAGACCAGACTTACTGATCAGAGATGGAAAAAAAAAAAAAAAGGCGACAAACTGGAAAAGAGAGAGGTTTCCAAGGCTGGATGAAATCACTTTTAAAAAAGTGTTTTGATAGTTTTGTTATCGATGGTACACTGTCATGGAGAATTAGTTCTCAGTCGTCACCATGGCAACTATGCATACAAGGTTGCTACCAGGGCTTTGGGGTCCTGTAGAAAAAAAATTACTTTGGCCCTCTCCGGGGACCCTTTACAGGGAAGACGTTTTTCCAAGAGCCGCTCATAATCCCAACATCAATGATACATAATGTGCAGCCCGAAATGAATTGCCGAAAAAAGATGCCTATTTTTATTTTATTTATTTATTTATTTGTAGGCAATTCACTTGGTATTTTGGAGTGCCTATTGAAACTATGTCTCCAGGATGGCCTTGGGATCCCCCCTGGAAGAGTTGGAAAAATGGCTGAGGAGATGGAAGTCTGGGCTTCCCTAGCTGCTGCCCCCTCGACCCGACGTCAGATAAGCAGAAGTCGATGGAAGATGCCCATTTTTTAGAAAAATAGAGCATCATTACAAGAAGAAATTATTATTTTGTCAGGATAAATAATTATCCTAATATTCTCATCTCAAATTTTCACAAACACATATACAAAATGTGTAACAGTCAAAAGAAACCATGGTTAAACATTTTGGTCATAAAGGTGTATTTGGTGCAAATACAACACTGTTCATCACCAAAAGAACACCAAACCCACAGTGAAGCATGATGATGGCAGCATCATCCTTTGGGGCTGCTTTTTTTTCTTTTTTTTCAGTTGGAGGGAATTATTAACAGTTCCAAAAAGCAGTCCGTGTTAGCAAAACAAGTGTCAGGAAAAACTTACTAGAACATCCATCCATTCTCTGAGCCGCTTCTCCTCACACGGGTCACGAGAGTGCTGGAGCCAATCCCACCTATCTTCGGGCAGGTATACCCTGAACTGGTTACCAGCCTATCGCAGGGCACATACAAACAAACAACCAAAACTGCGACCTAGGGTGTCCTGGTGCCAAGTGCACGTGTGGACACCCTTATGCTTGAACATGGTGTTCGTTATGGACAATCCATGATGAGCACAGAAGTCCAATAACAGAACGCCGCTTGGGTTCTGATCGGGGGGGCCGTTCCTCCCAATCACGCTCTTCCAGGTCTCACTGTCATTGCCCATTTGAGTATTGAAGTCCCCCAGCAGAACAATGGAGTCCCCAGTGGGAGCGCTCTCCAGCACCCCTTCCAAGGACTCCAAAAAGGGTGGGTACGCTGAACCGCTGTTTGGTGAATAGGCACAAACAACAGTTATGGTATGCAGGTGGTGAGCGCATGGGAAGTATTCTTTTACATTTTTACACAAAACAATTGTAAAGAATGAGGACGCATGAGGCGTGTGTGACCTGATTCAAATTTGTATACTATCTTAATCATTACAGTTAAGATTAAGCC
The DNA here is from genome assembly GCF_024500385.1 of Phyllopteryx taeniolatus. Lineage (NCBI taxonomy): Eukaryota > Metazoa > Chordata > Actinopteri > Syngnathiformes > Syngnathidae > Phyllopteryx > Phyllopteryx taeniolatus. Next base: position 13,384,617 of record NC_084511.1, on the reverse strand, counting down.
TTGAATTGCTTTTGTTTAATTTAAACACCACTAAACTTGCTACTTATTTAAACACTTGTATGACAGTTACAAAAGTTAAAATGTTACATTGCCTTTACGGTTAATAAACTTCATGATGGTTAATAATAGTACAAAGGCATGGTGGTGTAACAGGCATTTGTTGAACATTTATCTTATTATCAATACCCCATTCTCAAGAGCCCCATGATTGATTGGTGAAAAGACTCAAGCCATGACTGTGAACCTGAACAGGATATTATTTCCTATGGGCATTTTTATTTATTTTTTTTTAGATATCAACCAGTGTTCACGACAATAGCGAGACCCCTGGAGAAGAAGAAAAAAAAAGTCGTACTTTAATTTTCAAACATTTGAGTACGAATCAAGCATTTCCATTTTTGTGTGCATGATGTGAATGCATAAGCCATGAAACCCGACTGTTCCTATTCAAGTACTTGTTGCCAGGTGCTGCCAGTCCTCTTAATCCTCAGATGTGGCTGCAGGGATGGCACGCTTGGTTGTCCAGGTGATGGCGAGCGTGGGGACAGAGGGCTTGACCGGTCCTGGCTCACTATGTTGACACTTGTGCCAACTTAGCGTCAACCCGCCGCTAAATAGCTCCGACACGTAAGCCCACCTTGCTGGCACAGGTGCCGGGACCTGAGGAAAGATAAACGAAAGTGAAATTAAAAATCGGGGTACCTGAAATCAGATTTGCCAGCCTCCAATATAACATTAGCGACTGAAATATTGGAGACGGCATCAGCGGTATAGAGGGGTGATGCTGTAGCTGGTGGGCTGAAAGCAACGCAGAGAAGAGATTTGCAGAGACATCCCATAACAGCTCCCTCGGAGCCAATGACTCAGATATGCAGATGTGTTTACTTCCCTTCTGTTTCCCAGCTCATCCAGCAGACAAGAAACAAAGCTCAATAAAAAGTCTCTGATAATGTCTTTAAGTGTTTCATTTATATATTTATTTGCCGCTATAAAGAACTCATTTCTCACTAAAACTTAGACAGCCACTTCAAATGGCATCGTTGCCTGTATTCCCTGCCTCCTGTCTGAGAGTATTCATCTTTTGTTCAGCGTGCCATTGTGCTCTCTGTTAGTTTCTTTCTGACACCGTGCCAGCAGTCTCCTGGAAAAAAAAAGGATTAAAAACTATCAACAACTCTTTTTAACACAGAGGGAAGGAATGCTGAGAAACAAAATGCAGATAGATAAATAAATAAATAAATGGGGGTGGGTGGTGGTGGTGAGGGGTAGGACTCCAGACACTTTTGCGAAAACTTGTCGACAGAATGCAGATTGTCACCTGACCCTGAGGCAAGGCAGCCCTAAATATAATAGAGAGAAGCTAACAGACGAAGACGAGGCGACACGAGTAATGTGTTTTCTCTGCTGGTGTCGTCTGGCAGATCTGCCATGATTGAGTGCTGATGCCTGCCTGGGCCGCTTCAGAAAGCATCGTCTAGCCCCCTTCAGCTCCAACACGCACGTATATGCACGAGCAGGCACAAACACACACACACACACACACGCAGACACACGTGCAGGGAGAATAACATATACTGTCATCATCTCAACATCTCTTCATCTCGCTTATTGGCTGAGGGAATATTTCAAAAAAACACCTTTTTTTTGTAATTAGTGCGTGTGTGTGTAGATGTGTGTACTTGTGTGTATACGTGAGTGTGTGCATGTCTTTATTACAGGGTTTAGTGAATTCTAAATTGTATAATCCCTGTTGAAAAGTTCAGTGAAATCATACTGTGTGTATGTACGACACTGCAGGACTTCATATGTACTGCATGTGCAATTGTGCAAGTGTCTCAATACACTTCATTACAGAACAGAGTCTTATGAGAGCCATTAACAGAGCTCTATCAAAATAGTACGCATTTACAATGATTTTCAATTTTGACAGATGCTGGATTCATTTCACAAAGATTACTATGGTGCATGTAGTTTCCAATGCACTACACTTCACAAATATAATAATAATAATAATAATAATTTATTCATTTGCTATAGTGTAAATTGTCACAAGGTTCGCGGATGTGTTGGAGCCTATCTCAGCTGACTTTGGGTGAGAGGCAGAGAAGACCCTGGATGGGTCGCCAGCCAATCACAGGACACACGAACAACCATTCACACTCACATTCACAATTATTAAGTACTTTTCTCCCACATTCATATATAGGTTCATATTCAGGTTGATACATAGGTTCATTGAAGTTGAAATTGTCCATTGGTGTGAGTTGAGTGTGTGTGTTTTTTGTATGCACAGTATACACTACGGCATGTGCCTGCAATTTGAAAAACATTATGAAGATAATGAGGATTATTTGGATGATACTAGCAGTAGTAGTATTAAGCAAAGCAAGCAAACTTATTTATATAGCGCATTTCATACATTAGGTACTCCAATGTGCTTCAGACGATTAAATACATTTTAAAATGATGGGAAAAACAGCTTATAAACAATTAAAAGAAAGATAACAAATAAAAATATAATTAAAACAGTGTACAGTGCAAGAAAGATCATTTAAAAGTTGAAATGCTGTAAAAAGCATGAGAAAAAATAAGAGTTTTTAAATTGGACTTAAAAACATTCACACTTGGGGCTGACGTCACTTCTGTTGACAACTTATTCCATTTGTATGCAGCATAATAGCTAAATGTTGCTTCACCATGTTTGCTCCACTATTTGACCCGAGTCTGTCGATCTCAGAGCCCTACTGGGTTTATCGCCCATTTGCATTTCTTTCATGTATTCAGGACCTAAACCATTTAGTTATTTATAGACCAGTAGCAGAACTTTAAAATATATTCTAAAGCTGAATGGGTGCCAGTGTAAAGACTTCAGAATTGGAGTAATATGCTCTGACCTCTTTGTTCTGGTCAGAACCCGAGCTGCAGCATTCTGAATGACCTGCAGCTGTTTAATGCAGAAGACCATTACAATAGTCAAGTCTACTTGAGATAAAAGCATGGATGAGCTTCTTCTGGTCTGTTTGGCACATGCAAGCCTTCACTCTGGATATGTTCTTCAGATGGTAGAAGGCAGTTTAAGTAATTGATTTGACATGACTGTTGAAAGTCAGGTCATAGTAGTAGTAGTCGTAGAATAGTAGTAGTACATGTAATAGTAGCATTACAGTATTGATGATACTATTATTGTTATTATTATTATTAGTAGTAGTAGTAGTAGCAGTAGTAGCAGCAGTAGTAGTATTACAATATTCATACTAATATTAATAATGATAATAATTGATATTGATGAAGATTATATTGATGATATTATTATTATTATTAGTAGTAGTAGTAAGAGTAATAGTAGTAGCAGTAGTAGTTGTAGTATTAGTAGTAGAATTACAGCATTCATACTACAAATGTTAATGACAATAATTGATATTGATGATGATTATATTGATGATACTATTATTATAATTAGTAGTAGTAGTAGTAGGAGTAATAGTAGTAGCAGTATTACAATATTCATACTAAAATTTATAATGATAATTGATATTGATGAAGATTATAGTAATTATATTATTATTAGTAGTAGTAGTAGTAATAGTAGCAGCAGTAGTAGTAGTAGTAGTACAGCATTCATACTACTAATTTTAATGATAATAATTTATATTGATGCTGATTATATTGATATTATTATTTAGTAGTAGTATTACAGTATTCATACTACTAATTTTAATAATAATAATTAACATTGATGATTATTATATTGATGATTTTATTACTATTACTATTATTATTATTTAGTAGTAGTATTACAGTATTAATACTATTATTGTTAATAATGATAATATTTGATATTGATGATGATTATATTGATGATATTATTATTAGTAGTAGTGGTAATAGTAGTAGCATTAGCAGTATTTAGTAGCAGTAGCAGTAATAATATTAGCAGTAGTAGTAGTAGAAGTAGTATTACAGTATTCATACTACTAATTTCAATAATGATAATAATTGATATTTATGATTATATTGATATTATTAGTATTATTATTTAGTAGTAACAGTATTACAGTATTAATACTACAATTGTTAATAATGATAATAATTGATATTGATGATCATTATATTGATGATATTATTATTAGTAGGAGGAGGAGGAGTAATAGTAGTAGCAGTCGTAGTAGAAGTAGAATTACAGCATTCATACTAGTAGTAATAGTGTTAGTAGTAGTATTATAGTATTAATATTACAAGTTAATAATGATAATAATTGATATTGATGATGATTATATTGGCGATACTATTATTATTTGTAGTAGTAGTAATAGTAGCAGTACAGTAGTATTACAGTATTAATACTTCTATTATTAATAATGATAATAATTGATGTGATGATGATAATAATCATCATCATCACCATCATCATTATCATAATGTTCCAATTTGTGTCCAAGTATTTCAAAGTGTGCCTTATGAATGGTGAAAGTGCATCCACAATACCATATTGTTAAATTAATAACAATACCACCCCAACAGTGCCAATCAATCAAAACTGAGCATTATGTTTTGTGTACCTGTTTTATTTTGTCCGGCGTGTATGTACTGTATATGTCCATAATGACTTCTTATTGTCAGCAGCCATGCACACAAACGTTCAGGTGTAGGCAGCGGCGGACGTTTATTGGCGCAATTCCATGATCTATTTTCCCCTCCAGCTGTCCTCCACAATATGAGAACCATGTGCGTGTGCTTGTTTGCGCCGCATGCTTATGACACATTCTTTCCCCGTAGCTCTCCAGTAAGCATCAAAATTATTTTTACTGTCAAAAGCAGCAGCCAATAAAATGTTGGGTCAAGTTTTTGTAGGGTTTCATTAGCAATCACTCTTTGATGGCATGATACCTGATTTGTTTATGTGAGAAGTGTAACCAAGTTTAAGTGAGCCTGAAATGCTTGAGAGATGTTCAAACAAAGTCACATAACATATTTGGGCTGTTTTGCATAGTGAAATGTTTTGAAGTGGGAGGTGACAGCCTCCTTTGACTTGTCTCGCTTCGCTCACCCTTTCCGCTAGGAAGTGGCGCATCAGATAAGTGAAAAAGTGAAGGCACTCCTCTAAGACATGGGCTGATGCTCCTCAGCTCCTTCTCACAGAGGCCAAAGCAACATTGCGACGTCCTTATCTGCATCATATGACCTGAATTTGAAGACATTCCTCTTTACAAGTGTGTTGTTGTTGTTGTTGTTGTTGTTTTGGGGAGAGGGAGAGATGGATAGACAAGCAATGCTGTTGGCACCTATCATTTTTTTCCGTCCATCCATTTGCTCATTAGGGACATGGGTGAGCTAGCGCCTATCCCACAGTGGGTGGAAATACGTTGCTGTGAGATTTTTCAGGTATCAGTATTATAATTGAGTCCCGGTATTTATTTTCCTGATTTGGGTACTTTCTATTCCTTACTTTCTCAAAGTAAGCTTATTACTTATTTTTCAACCACTGCGGATGATGATTTGACATTAAAAAAAAGACCAATACAGAGAGGTAAAGTTAACAGCAGATGAGATCTTGATCGACTGAGATGTCGGGGTCTTTGAAGGCAGTAAAAACAGACAGTACCAAAATGGAGAAACGTGAACCAGGGAGCGTTAATGACGACGGCATAAGATTCTGAGAAGCAAGATATTCCCCATTCATGGCCCTATTCAAGAGAATTGTTTAATGTTGTCAGCTCGCAGAATGATTTGTGACAAATGCGTTGTGTCTTGTACCAGCTTAAAAACCACCAGCGTCTGGCATTCAAAAATTCTGCATCTATTTTGAAAGACACATACGAGAAGGTGTACTTTTTTCAGTTTTTAGGGATTAGCTCACTGTGAATTTGTTTTTTAATCAGTTCAAAATGTTAGCAAAGCTATGGGAACATAATGTTTTGACACAATGTGCAGCTGTTAACAAGGGGCCATTAGGGGCATAATACAGGATTGCCTCTCACGCTTATTATTGAAACACTCTCATTCTTATGACTGAAAGGTTCTCATACACAATACTGAAATGTTTTCACTCATAAACACTTGTGAAATGCTCTCATAAACACGAGTGAAACGCTCCCAAACACAGTAATAAAAAGCTCTCATACGAACGACTGAAACACACTCATACACGAGTAAAACACACTACTGAAACGCTCTTATCTTACATTTTATAAATGATGTTAATGAAAATGATGTGTTCTCTACTTCTCTCTATAATTTAGCTATTGCATATTTAGATTTGGGACGTTAATATGAAGGGTTATCAAAATTGAAATATTGGTTGATTTAAGATAATAAGTACTGATTTGTATCCTCTGAGCACGAATAAGCTTGATTGAGTAATTGCCTGAAGATGTCAGTCTGAAACTGTGATCAGTTTTGATGAGCTGCTGTCACTTCTGCTTGGCTCGTTCTACTTCATAATGACTGGATCTGACCCGGTGAACCTGAGTCTGCCCCCCATGCACCTTATCTTATCAAAACTGCATGACACGCATGATCTCCAGACACATACTGACTGGCTGTGCACTGTGAAAAATTCACCAAATACTGTATGAATGGTTATTTGCTATGAGACTGGAGGAGTCCCCTCTTCTTATTCTCTAAGATTAAGCAGTTGTGATGATTAAACCCCCACAAAAAAAAAAAAACATGCTGATACCGAGGAAAAAAATCAATTACAGTGACTGTGTGAGCCGAGTGAGTCGAGGCAATGACTCAAAGGACACAACTTTCGCTACAACAGTCTAATGACACCTGACTTATTAGTGTGACACCTGACTTATTAGTTTGAACTGCATTAGGTTACACTCATACTAATATTTTGCCCCTTTCATGTAGCTGAATAAAGTCACCAAAATATTAGGAACAAACCTCAGTAAAACAGTCTAGGTCTACACAACCACGCTTGCATTGGATCTCATTCAAGTTTCAGCGTATTTAATGTTGTGGTCTGTGTGGACATGTGATAAACAGCAGAAGAGAATGGATGACTGGTTAGCACATCTGCCTCACAGTTCTGAGGACCAGGGTTCAAATCCTGGCCTCGCCCACCTATGTGGAGTTTGCATGTTCCCCCCCGTGCCTGTGTGGGTTTTCCTCCCACATTCCAAAAACACGCATGGTAAGTTCATTGAATACTCTAAATTGCCCAAAGGTGCAAGTGGTTATTTGTTTCAGTGTGCCCTGCGATTGGCTGGCGACGAGTTCAGGGTCTACCCCGCCTCTTGCCCAAAGTTAGCTGGGATAGGCTCCAGCACGCCCGCGATCCTAGTGAGGATAAGCGGTTTAGAAAATGGATGGATGGATGGATGTAACACCATGAAGTCATGAAGCAGTGCCCCCTGTTGGGCTGTAAAAGCACTTTTTGAGGAGTAGCCTCAGTTCCATCAGTCCATTTGCCAAATTCCTTTTTTGGCTTATTGATTTGTGTGACATCATACAATATGACTATTAATTAGCTGATTAGAATGATCATACCGCTCAAAACACTAAATACTGAGGAAGAGAATGTCTGAGTTTCTACTTTTCTGTTGTCATGGGTGTGGACCCCAGAAGGTGCATACACACAAACATACTCAAAAACTAATGGCAGCGTTCTCTCTTAGCCGGCCCACTGAGTTTACTTTTTTATTTCATGAAAGCCTCTAATTTCTCTCTTTACATTAATGGCGCTTACTTGGTGTAGTGACCCAGGGGAAAAGCAAATTAATTATTTTCCTGGGGGGAAACTGCAGTTCCCAGAAATACAGTTTGTTTCATCTGAGGAAAAATGTTAAATCAGGCACACAGCTCCCAAATTTCAGAGAAAGGTTTGATAGAATGTGTGATTATGATTTTTACTATCTGACTCCTTATGGCAGGTCAAATCAGAGCTGATGTTTCTTGTTCCCTCGGTCCATGTCTGTCCACGCTCTTTGGACATACTGCAGGTCCTGACTGGTGGCCTGGAAACCTATATATGACTACTCTGAGTGCCACAGTTGTGAGGAAGAGAACACAGTTTAGGTTAGTCACTCAAGGGCCATCTCTGGTCAACCTGATAAATTGTGATGAATACCGACTGATTCAAAGAAGGTCTCAAAAAGAGTTCGACTTAATGGGTAATATATGACATTGACGCTTCATCTACAAACATGACATGCCCAATCATCGGATTTGTATTTATTTATTTTGCGCCTACATACCAGACATGCACACTCCGCCGCTCGCCCACCTGCAACTCCCTGCACTATCATCACTTTAATCTGTGCATTAATTACATGTCTGAAGCGTGAGCCGCTCGTCTTTTGCAGACACTCTTTTCACTGTAGGAATATGCATGAGTCCTGCAGGTCGTTCTTTATTCATGTTGTCTGAGGACACCGTCAGGACTAATTACGACAACACGGCTCTCATCTGCCTGTTTGGACGACCTCTGCCTTTGTAGCACACATTATCTATGTGGATGAATTTACAGCTGCGTACTGCTTTGGATGCAGCATATACACAATGGGAAGACAAGACAGAGATTTTATTTTTTATTGAGTTTATTTTGTGTTTTGGAACTTTCATGTTTCAAAAAGCACAAACTTCTTGGAAGGAAATGAAGAGAATAATTACCTCTACCTATGTTTTCAGCGTGGGTTTATTTGTTTTGGGGTTTTTTTTATAAAGTTTTTGATGTATCAACCTGGATTATTATTTTTTTTGTTAATAGAAAGGTATTCTACGCAATTGCATCTGCAGTGAGAATCCACAGCCTCACATCATTTACAGTGGGGATTGCTCAGTTTGGCCGGATGGCCAGCTCTAGGAAGGGTTCCGGTCGTCCCAAATGTCTACCATTTCAGGATTATGGAGGCCACTGTGCTTTTAGGAACCTTAAATCCAGCAGAGATTTTGGTTTAGTACCATCTCAAGGATCATCAGAAGAAATGTACAGCACCTGAGTTAAATATACCGTATTTTCACGACCATAAGGTGCACCATATTAAAAGGCGCAGTCTCAGTTACGGGGTCTATTTCTGTATTTAACACATACATAAGGCGCACCGGACCGTATTATTGGGCGCAGGCATGGTAAAACATACGGTAGCATATGTTTTTAAAAAGGCAGCGGGAACAAAACTGAGTTCGGTTGTACTTTATTCAAGTATTTAACAATGTGCTCACGTTATTTTTGATCAATCCTCATCCACAAATCCATCAAAGTCCTCATCTTCTGTATCCGAAATGAACAGCTGGGCAAGTTCTCCATCAAACACGCCGGGTTTCCTCTCGTCATTGTCGGAGTCAGTCTCGTTGCCGGGGGGCTGTTCAGCTTTCGCGAAAGCTCGGACAACAGTCAAAGCAGATACCTTAGCCCAGGCATCCACAATCCATTCACATATGCCCAGCGCTTCGTCTTCTTGACTTGGCGAAGCTCGTTTTCCTGCTTCCTCCACTTGCGAACCCTGGATTCGTTGATCTTGAATTCTCATGCGGCTGCTCGATTCCAATGTTCCTCCGCGTAACTGATAGCTTGCAGTTTAAACTGTGCTTCGTAAGTGCGTCTCTTCATAGGTGCCATTTTCGGGGGTCCTTAGCCAAACTGATATTGTTTTGCACAATGCCCACCCCGGCGCTATATACCAACTGGGGGCGTGCCTTTAGCGTCCTCCTTGACGCGCACCCTTCCCCCTTTACGTCCGCATGCTGTCCTCAGTCACGTTCGCCTTTCCTCTATATAAGCAGCATGTCGGCAAGAAATGCTCCCAGTCAGTCAAGCGGAGCGCTCATCAAAGTCACACATAAGGCGCACCGCATTATCAGGTGCCCCGTCCATTTTGGAGAAAATGTAAGACTTTAAGTGCGCCTTTTAGATGTGAAAATACGGTACATATTGCCGAGGTGTGGTCTACTTCTCGTCTATTAGCGGGAAAAGCCTCCCTGTTACTTCCTGGTAGGCTGCTTCGTCAGCACTTCCAAATATGGCCAAGGATGCACAGGGGTGCTGTCATCCTTGCGCGCTGCCCTGTGGCGTTTTCACAGTTGCACAAGTGAGGTGTGACAACGCCTTGAAGGTAAGAGGAGGGTTAACCCATTTCCTGCACAGTTGTTAAATACATTTGGAACCAATTATTACTATTTACATTATTTCCTATGGGAAGAATTCTCTCAACAAATCCCAACAAACTTAAGGCCAATCAGCATCTCAGATAATAGCGAAAAAGCCCCAGGAGCCAAATGTCGCTCCATCACAGTACAAACACACATATTATGTATGTTGCCATGAGGAAGGAGATTGTCTTTTTCTATTGTGATCCAGGCTGACGGGGCGAGTGAGCACCGAGTGTAATAGCTGAGAGAGTGGCCTGAGCATCACTGAGGGGAGATCGAGAGTCTAACGGTGAGCCACACCAGAGGGCTTAATTCAATCATAAGAAAAGTACGATGAAAGCATAGTGACACGGTTTGGGGGAAGATTTGGAGCCAGAGGACAATTGAGACGATAAGGGCATGAGTGGACAGAATCAGATTTCAGGGTTGGGGGGGGTTAGGGGTGTCGGGCAGTGACACTCATCCAACCTGATTTAAACGACAGAAGCGTAAGGAAATAATTCCTCGGCTCGTCTGTCCGCTGACTTCGCCAGAGAGCAGCGAGTGTGTGAGAGAAGAAGAATCGGTCACGCTTGGAGTGAGATGCTGCCTAATGGACCAGAGTCCTGCACTGAGTAACTGTGAGTGCCCAGCGAAGGCCAGGGGACGTCGGTAAGGCTAAAAAGTCGTAATATGGTTCTTTTTTTTACCTCTGTATTGTTGGTTTAAAACAGCAAGTGAAGATCTCAGTGTGTATCAAATTCCTTTAAGAATCGAAATGAAGAAATGGTCTTACTGCGTGCAATATAATCACAGAAATCCCCAGATATTGTGTAAATATGCCACCTAGTGGCTGACGGCAGCAGATATCCCAGTTCGGAAGCGCTCCCTCCCTATCTGCCATATTATGCCTTATAAAAATAAATACAGTGGTGCCTTGAGATACGAGTTTAATTCGCTTCATCACCGTGCTCTTATCTCGAACACTCGTATCTCAAAACATTTCCTCATTAAAATGAATGGAAATGCAATTATCCGTTCCCGAATTTTTTTAAACGTTTTTTAGTGCAGGCAGCAATAAATGGTAAAATATAGTCCCAAAAAAACATAATAGAAGAAACTGTAACGATATTATATGCTTATATGAAGTGTAATCAAGACAAAAGTATCAGACACGTCTCGTTCGCTCGCTGTCTCTGCCACACTAGTTCTGTTTTTTTTTTTTTTTTTTTTTTTTTTTTTTAAAGGAAGTACGTCCTCTTCTGGGCCTTATTGAGGATGGAGTTGATGTTGATCTCCCACTTCAGGTCGTGAGAGACTGAAATTCCCAGGACCTTGAAGATCTCAACAGTTGGCACAGGGCAGTTGGACAGCGTGAGGGGCAGCTGTGGCGAAGGATGCCTCCTGAAGTCCAAAATCATCTCTACAGTCTTGAGCGTGCTCAGCTCCAGGTTGTGTCTGCCGCACCACAACTCCGCTCCATTGTCTGTCGAAACAGCAGTCGTATCTCAAGTTTGTACTCGCTAGTCAAAGCAAGAACTTGGTCAATGGACAGGTCGTATCTCAAAGAACTCGTAAGTCGTGTCACTCGTTTCTCAAGACACCAGTAAAAAAAGTTACATTTTCATGACACGGATACATGAGTTGTCATGTGAAAATATCTCGAATATAAGTAGAGCAACACATCACAGGACAGATGGCCATAAAGTGTTTTGTTTGTATTAATTTTGTAAAAGACGCTAATTTTAAAACAGTTCTTAATTTGCTCAACCTGCGATTGGCTGGCGACCAGTCCAGGGTGTACCCTGCATCTCCCCCAGAGTCAGCTGGGATAGGTGCCAGCAGGCCCACGATCCTTCTGAGAATAAACGGTATGGAACATGAATGAATGAAGGAATTTGCTAAATGGAAGGTGAACCAGCTGACGATCTGGTCGCTGAAATTATGCAACAGCAGCAACGTAATTAACTGAGTGTTGTTGTTGAGTGTGTTTGAAAAATATTTGTATTTGACTCATTAGTGAGGTTAAGCGGTATGGAAGATGAATGAATGAATTATTGAATGAATGAATGAAAACAATGAATGAATGCACGAAATACAGTAGTCCACAATATAAAAATCCATAGACTGATTAGGGAGTAGGGTATAAGTGAAGAATTCTGAACACAATCCATGCTTTGTAATTGTTATGATCTTCCAAGGGAGTACAACTTTTCTTTCCATGATTTTACATTTGACCTTCACACAAAATATCGAACACCCCTAATGTCATACAATTTGAATTTAATAAAAATTGACAGTAAGAATATGCATCTAAAGCAGCACACAATGCTTTTCTCTGAATCACCATCAAGCTTGATGTTTCTCACAAGATCTCAATTCCGCTTGATTTAAAGATTGCCATTTGCTTTATCTATGGCCTCACTAAGGACCAGTTTGTAAAGAACATAACGAAAGTAAGCAGACTCACATTCAGTCTCATTATAACTTTGTACGAAAGATAAGGTTTTATTGACAATTGTATTATTTTTAAATTTTACTATTAACAGTGGTTAACATGATTTTTATTTTTATTTTTTTACAGGTGTGTGACAATTAAGAATCTCCAAAAGTGAGATGCGAGAGGTACATCTGCGACATGACTCACCTTTGCATTACGCATTTGTCATTTGAACTGTTTGCATTTGTGAAGCGTACTACTAAACACTTGCATAACAGTTTTTATAAAGGAATGTTAAAATGCTGCCCGTAAATATTTAAAGGTTTTATTGATGGCAACAGTTTTAATGTTTGGATATCATATTGAAGGAATGGATTATGAATGACGTGTTTGAGGTTGGAGATTCCATCTTACTTTAAACAGACTTTGACTTAGTTTGAATATGAATAATAAAAGCAATGTTACCACACGACTCTATAATTAATGTAATTTTTGTCAACATCCGTGTGAATGATTAACACTCTCAGCATTCACACAACAGCACTGAGAGCACTCTGTGAGATACAAGTGACATTTTCTTATATTTTCTTGCCACCTGTCCGTCATAACCAAGGGGATCTGTCAAACCACTGAAAGAAGTACATTTGTCCTCCCATAGAGAAACACTTGATTGTTAAAAGCATGAATCATTTCTGTCCCATACTTGTGTCTGTGTGTGTCTCTGCATGTTTGTAGACCATTGATCTGACCAGCCCACATTGGACATGAAATAAGAGGCGTGAGACCAACAGACAGAGCGATTGATGGCAATGAAAGCACTGGTGGAAAATCTGAACAAAAAAAGAAAAGTGGTTCTTTGTCACCTACAAATGTACAGACAGAGACCATATCAAAACTTGTTTTGGATAGCTTTACCCCTCCCACAGGCTTTAAACACATTTAACCTTCTTAAAACACACCTAGACACCTCGCCTGCCATTTGCCAGTGGATTTACAGCTTCCTGACGGGAGACTTTAACATTCATGTTGACAATAACATGGAAAAAACATCGAAAGAACTCTCTGCTATACTAGACACATTTGACCTTGCTCAACATTAAGAGTCCAACCCACACTCAAGGTCACATCTTAGACCTGGTCATCTCTAAGGATGTTGAAATTTTATTAATTGACATTAAGGATAAGGCTATTTCTGACCCTTTTGTGTATTCTTTGAATCACAGATTCTTCCAAAAGTTCAGACAACCTCTATGTCTATTAAGAAAAGGTACATAAATGAGAGTTTATGGAGACCATTGCTGTGCCACAAACTGGGAATGCTGAGAAAGTTGATGGACTTTTGGATAATTTCACTAGTTAAATCTCCAATGTCATGAATGCTGTCGCGCCTATTAAAACTAAGACAATCTTGGGGCGACCTAGAACACCGTGGAGGAGCACAATGATGGTTAAGACCTCTAAATCAAAGTGTAGGAAAGCAGAACGTCCATCCATCTGTCCATTTGTTGGTAAAACATACGCTAGCTTAAAACATACGGTAGCATGCTCAAACATGCGCTAGCATGCATGCTAGCGTATGTTTTTAAAAAGGCAGCGAGAGCAAAACTGAGTTCGGTTGTATTTTATTGAAGTATTTAACAATGTACTCACGTTATTTGTTGATCAATCCTCATCCACAAATCCATCAAAGTCCTCATCTTCTGTATCCGAAATGAACAGCTGGGCAAGTTCTCCATCAAACATGCTGGGTTCCCTCTCGTCATTGTCGGAGTCAGTCTCGTTGCCGGGGGGGGGGCTGTTCAGCAATGATGCCGGCGTTTTCCTGCTTCCTCCACTTGCGAACCATGGATTCGTTGATCTTGAATTGGCTACTCACAATTCTGAATAGGAGGCAACAATGGGTAAATGAAATGCCAGTGTTTTAAGGGGACAAGCAGCAGCAACATATTGAGAGAAAAAACAAAAAAGAACTATGAACTAGTTCATTTTTGGAATGGTGAACTTAATTAAAAAATTTGAATTATGAACTACGAACTGAAGTGGTTAATTTTTGGAACGGTGAATTGAACTTTGAACTAGTTCGCTGAGAAAAAATTCTCAACACTGCAAGCTGTCACTCAACTGCTTTTTTGGTTTTGACTTACAAGCAAAAATTTGAGACAAAGTAAGAGCACTAGATAGTGCAGCAAATTCAATTTACTTCAGCAGATTGGCAGATAGTGAACAATTCTTTAAAAACAAAGCTTCAAGTTGTTTACTGCCACGACCAGTTGGAGTTTACTGTCAAACTAAACAGAATTATTAATAATATTAATAATAATTCATATTTAAAATAACTGCATAACTTTACCTTAGGAATTTCTGCTTACTTAATGCTAACACGCTATGTATAATGCCACAGACAGGCTTTGAATAGATATTCATGGTGTTAAAACCATCTAAGGAACTGCTATTTGAACACAAAACTCCGTTCATACCCCCTGACTAATTATATTTGGAGGGGGGCCTCTTTGAAGGTGCTGTATGTATGTAAATTGTAATAATATTACTATTATTGCAGCTTCCTGAGTCAGTTGTAAAACTCTTCTCCTTGTGTATCTCTATGCCCGTATTAATCTTCCCCTTGGTGGCCAAGGCGCACACACCAGATGGAGCAAGAGGACTGGAACAGATTAATGGCACTTCTGTTCATTTCAGTGGTGAAATATGATTTGAGATACAGGTGGTTTGAGTTATGAGCGTGGTCACGGAATAAATTAAACTTGTAAATCAAAGTAATGCGAAATGCCAGAGACAGCTAACAGAAAAAACAGCACGGACGTTCCAGTATTTATAAACCAACACATGCAAAAAGAGCGTGCACCAATACTCACAGGCATATACAGTTCTTCCTCTGCTCAGTTTGAACGACTATTACTGGAGCTTGAGGTTTGGGGACCTTCTCTGTTTCTTCTTCTTGCTCTTAGTTACAGTCCATCTCTTCCAGTAGACATTAGTGCTGCGTAGCATGTTACGATGTGGTACGACACTGAAGGCGGGCAACTCTAAATACTTGCATGTACAGTAATCCCTCGCGCTATCTCAGTTCACCTATTGCAGATCAAGGTTTTTAGATAAAATAAATAAGTACAACTCAAATTTGCAAACATTTTTGTGAACAAAAATTTGAAATTCATACAAGAATGTTTTAAAAAACAATTGAGATGCCATGTTTTGTTTACAACACTAAATCTAACAATAATTTTAGTGATATATAGCTTTCTCAAATAATTTCATACATGTGCTTTTTGCGGTGATTTTCTATGGAAAGGATTGTATGGCATTGTGAGGACGGAAAGAAAATGGTTAATTTTAATGGACATATACTCAACAATACATCTGAAAAGTCACCGAAGAGGCATCCACACGCTCCCAGTAACTGTACTTTTAAAAACCTATACATCTGTCATATACGCAATCAAACAGTGGCTCAAACATAACAAAATTACCTCGTGGAGTGAAAGCTCACCTCGAAAGCCTCCGCTTGATGCCTTCGGTCTCAGTTCAAACTGTGCTCCACTCTTTCGTTCATTAGTTTGGTCTTCCACTCTCACCACATTACTGTTGTTTGTGCCACTGCACTGCCAAACAGAAGGACACACACACACAGTTGGACATATTCTCTGACAGTTATGTGAACCTATTGTTTTTGCCTAGGACACATTTTTCAAAAATATATCTTTTATATCACCACTGAGCTCTAAGATATATTTTGAGTTTACTGGGTTGACTATCACCTTTGTCATTGTTCATAAGTGATGAGTGAGTAAAAATCTCAGGTATGCCAAACCTCCAATCTATTTGTGGCCCACAAATATATAATTCAGTGGCTAATTAAGTATTGAACATGCGTAGATGGTACTCTTGACCTGTATGTGCGCCTGTCCCTGTCAGCATGTGAACATACATTTGCACATATACTCACTTCACTGTTTGCCTTCACTTTGAGGGCAGGAACATACAGTACAGCAGTGATTCCCAACCAGGGTGCAGTGGCACATTAGTGTTCCGTGAGAGCTCTTCAGGTGAGCCTTGGGAATTTCCCTGAATTGGTCAGAATATTATTTATTTACAACAATTTATATATCTTTATCTATCAATGCCAGCGGCATATAGCGACAGACATAAATAAATGCCCTTTTATTAGATGACTGAAAATATGTAATCGACGTGTGTATCCACTTTTCGTGATATTTTTGTTTGGTGGTGTTTTCAAAGGTAAAATATGTGCCTTGGTCAATAAAGGTTGGGAATCACTGCAGTACAATATACAAGAGTCTGAGCTGACACACACATACACACTAGATTGCACAGGTGTGTGGGTGTGTGTGTGTAGGTGTGTGTATACATACATATATATATATATGTATATATATATACATATATATATATATATATATATATATATATTCATACACACACACATATATATTAGGGTTGGGAACAATAAACCGGATATCCGTTTGTAAAGGCGAGAGATACGACGGTATCGGTACCAGTCGAGACGATCAATACAAAATCCGCCAGTAATCCTTAGATACATCGGTTGTAGGGCTGTGGACCGCGAGGCTAGGAATCGGTTGAATGAGGCTTTATGGTTTTCATCTCCTAAAACAAGCACGAGAGGTCTCGCGCTGCGCTCCGCTGGTAACATTATGTTTACAACATCAAATAGCTTTTCAGTAGTTAAGCTACTTTTGTGGTCACAGCGATAGCAAAGTAACGTTCCCCCAGGAGTTGTAAACATTGAATGCAACGTCATGTTATGTACCTTATCTCAAGTCCGCCGTCGACACCAGGGCCGGCGGCAAAATGTGCGCCGCAGATTGTAAACATGCAGAAAATATGGCAAAGGTAAGTACATCTCGGCAATTTTTTGGGCTGTAACTCAGCAAACTAATGCTTCTTCTGGAATCCTTGTGGTCCACTTACCGTAATTGCTCGCGTATAATGCGCACCCATGTATAATACGCACCCCCCAAATTAACCTAAAAATTCTGAAAAACCCTTCTATGTATAATGCATTTTTACAATGCATGTTTTTGCTTCAACACATATGATCAAAACATGAAGTATCTGTATTTTGTTAGTTTTTTTCAAATAATTATTCTGAAGTTAAGCACTTTATTAGAACATGTAATACTTTTTTTTTATTTACTTGCTCTTATTTTGAAATTCACAGTCCTACTTTTATTTAGTAAATTAGACAACACACAGTTGTGCTCATATGTTTGATGACCCAGGCAGAATGGCTCTTTTAATATTGTTTGTGTAGAGTTTGTGGGGAGAAAATCTTCAAAATTAATTGTATTGTTGTGGTCTATTTAAATAATACATTTTATATTTTCTAACAAAGAATATATACTTTTTTTTAACAGTGCCATTAACTAACAATGCTCGGGGTTAAGTGGTCTTTTACTGTACATGTTTGAAAATAAGGTTAGACAAATGTCATTTTTTAGAATTGGGTTAAGTCAAGTCAAGGTTCTTTATGATTAGCACATGTGCAAATGTTGACTATCACATTTTTTCTGCACCTAATCAAATCGAGAATTGTATAACTCCCATACTGAATCAAATTGTATCGAATCGTTCCGCCCGTAGATATCGTTTTTGAATCGAATCGCTACCTGTGAATCTAGATATGTATCGAATGGGCCTCATGCCAGAGATTCCCATCCCTAATATATATATATATATATATATATTTTTTTTTTTTTTTTTTTTAAAGAGGGCAGCATGGTGTGCAAGTGGTTAGCACATCTGCCTTATGGTCAAGAGCACCAGGGTTCAATGATTAACAGATGAAAGTTATTTTTTAAGGCGAGGATTTTAGTAGCGTTCTCATGAAGGTCAAAGCGTGCCGTCCAGCGTGTCAGTAATGGCAAAATGTCGTCAGCCTTGTGCGTGTGTTCCGACGACACAGAAAACATCAGCGGGCTGAGCTAAAAACACACATTCTGCCGAGACTCAAAACGGAGGAGCTTTGTGATGCAGACACATCTCTGCGCTGGCAACTCTTGACACATTCACAAAGTGCAAGGCCTCATTTTAAGCCATAAGGGAAATAGCCGCCGCAATCCGGAAGAACCAACAGGAGGGGACAGGGGTGCAATTTAATTTGGCCGTGAATGTTCGCAGTTGTTGCAAAGCGCCACTAAGCTCCATCGATTATCAAAGGGCTCTGAGCTCAGACGGGGAGTCGACTGATCTTTCCCGAGCTCAGACATGAAAAGCCAACAGTGACAGCTCATAGCCTGGGATAGATCGTGGCGCTCTGCTTTGGGGAGGGTGGGGGGAGGGGCCTTCAGTGGCGCCTGCTCCACAGGCCTGGTTTTGTTTTCTTGTTTTCTCTCTCAACGCGGTGTTCCATCAGGGACGACGAGGATATGTTTTCATTTGAACCCGGGGCCAGCGACGGCATGTGTGAGACACTTGGTAAAACAATGGCAGACAAGCTTTTATTTTGGCGATGCCTCATTACTTTTTAACCGGCGTAATCGAACGCGCTGCTTCTTATGCATTATTCACAGGTGAGCACGCATCGCAAAATGACAGCGGAGCCTGCTGAGTGCAAAAACAAGCACAAAAATAGGAGGAGGCATGTGTGGAAAAAGTAATACAGCAGTTGGAATTTTCCAATAACTTTCACGCATTGATTGTTGTGCTTGGTTGCAGCACTCTACAACGACGAGATGCTTTCATCCTGAGTGTTGCCTTCAACTTAATTAAACCAATTTGACAAGCAACACGAGGTTAGTGCATCTCCCTTTCATCATTAATATTTGGTGGAAGATTGGTAAATTTAAATAGAACACCGTGTTGCTAAATAGAGGTCGAGCACTAAGTGGTGAGTTTCTGTTAATTAGAGATGCCTGATGTGTTAATTAGAGATGGTAAATAGATTTCATAGGAACTGTATTGATGATGTGTTTGTGTTTGTTAAAGGGAGAATTTTTAGACTTCCTACAGTATGTAATGACCACACGTGGCAAAAGTACTCACACTCTGTACTTAAACAGAAGTATAGATATAGTACTTGTGTGAAACAAGGTTAGAAATTAGATAAACATACACAACTCCTTTACTTAAAGGTAGAGTTTGCAGTTTAAAAAAAACACTTTTTGCCAAATAGCACATGTTTAAACTGTCTGTATGACTTGAAAGTAGATTATTATTAAAAATTGAAAACTCATCCCTCTCTGGCCCCATCTAAGGCTTCTAATTTCCATCCATCCATCCATTTTCTGAGCCGCTTATCCTCACAAGGGTCGCGGGCGTGCTTGAGCCTATCCCAGCTATCATCTGTCAGGAGGCGGGTGCACCCTGAACTGGTTGCCAGCCAATCGCAGGGCACACATAAACAAACAACCATTCGCATTCACATTCACACCTATGGGCAATTTAGAGTCTTCAATTAACCTACCATGCATGTTTTTGGGATGTGGGAGGAAACCGGAGTGCCCGGAGAAAACCCACGCAGGCACGGGGAGAACATGCAAACTCCACACAGGCGGGGCCGGGGATTGAACCGCGTCTGCCTCACAGACCTCACCAACCAGTCGCCCACCGTGCCGCCGGCTTCTAATTTAATTCTAAGAATTATTTTACAACTGGGCACGGCACAACAAGAAAAGCCAATCAGAGACTACAGACAGGAGGCGTGAGTCTGTCAATCTTTTGCTCAAGAGCACCGTCACGCTAACGAGCCTTGTGGGGACAAAGCAGCCTCGCACAAAAGGAGACTATTCTAATTTATTGGCCGTATTATTTAACTCCAGGCAGCAACAAAAGTTAGAAAGAAGGAACTGGACAGCTCGCTACTTCAAATTAAGGGTAAACATATAAAGTTGGTGTCAATTTGAAAATTGCATCCTGTACCTTTAAGTCAGTAGACTCTTAAATATATTTGTTTAAAAAAGTAAATAAATAATATTTACTGTCAATTATATATATAATACGTACAAATATATTGATAACTTGGCACAATGGAGTAAACTTTTTACTTTTTCAACTTTTTGCTTTAAACCAAGAGTTATCCAGCACTGACTTGGACTTTTATGTTATCAAAACAACATGTTCCTATAGGTTTGCTAACATTCTGAACTGCCAAATATATATTTTCGTCAAAAAAAAATCTGCTATATAGTGGGGGTGGGGGTGAAAAAAGCGTGATAAATATTTCACAGGTTTCATTGTAATTTGCCACTCTTGCTTAGGGCATGAATAATAATTGCAGCATCAGCTAGTGACCAGTGTAACCGTTTAACAGAGACAGTGTGCAACCCCGGGATCATCTTTTTTTTGTGGAAGAGCATAAAATCAAATGAAAGGTAAGCTTAAAAACCTCCAGTTCAGCCATGCTTTTTCCCTTGCATCACTCCTCCACTCACCGTGTGAGTCAACCGCCTGCTTCCAAGGCTTTCAGCCACCAAGCAATGAGTGAATCATGACGTGAATCACTAGATTTGGCCAAACTTTGTTGAAGAAGTTGGAAATGCTAATACTATGTGGAAAGAGAGAAGCAAGACAAGACGGAGATGACCCACTTAGTGCAATTATCTCGAACGAAGAAACAGAAGAGTCATGAGCTGGGGAAAACACACAATCCTAAATGCGTTAAATTAATCCAGATAATTCAATAGGCGATGATAAAACACCACAATCAAGCCCCCTCTGGCTGTGGTGTTTGACTGATAGTGTACAGCGCTGGTTTATGCAAACACTCGACAAGCTTCTCGGTCGGCCCGGTCGGCGTCGGTGCTGCTAGGTTGTGTTTGTCTGCGCAAAGTGAAGCACGAAACACATTTGCATGCTCACATTAATAGACACACACACACACACAGCCGGCTATTGTCACCCTCGGACATTTCTACAGCTTCATGTGAGATTCATACAGTGCGCTCAACCATGGTTTCTCCCCTCTGGGTGTATGCAAGTGCAGTGTCTGTGGCTTAGTAACAAGATCATTAAAATAATCAAATTATGATAAGAGCGAGTCAGTGGTGCTGAAAGGAGTTGTTTTGAGTCCATCAGAGGCGATGCTCTACGTGCGCAGGGCGGCGACTGAGCGAGGAGAATCATCAACATTAGCTGGCAGCATGGGAACAAGCCTGTGGTGGATCTGCGCAGTAATACCATTAGCGGCACTTTCTCATAATAACAATAGGGTAGGAAGTTCTCATTGTTTTGTAAATTAAGCCCTGTACTTTGGAGCCTCAAAGCAAAAAGAATCCGCACACATCAGATCGTCTTAAAATGTTGTCAGGGAGGACGTGTGGCTGGCTCGCCTCCTGTTAACAGCAGCTTGTGCATAACTGGAGGCCATGCAAAGAAGCTCCTTTCATTCAATACCAGAGAAAGAGCGACGGCGCCAAAGAGACAAGTATCTTCCGAGTGGATGTCAGCACTTCTATCGCCTCGCTAAATATTGGTTTAATGAGAAAAATATGACTCCTTATAATTGTGTCTCTCCTCCCGCATTTGCTTACAAACATCTCCAGTGTGGCTCAATCTTATTATGATTGCAGTTTAATCTGAAAAGGAATTATAGGCACAGAAATTAGTTCATAAGGGAGTCTAATTGTCTTATTGTGCATTTAAAACATTGCTTTGGGAAATTTGAAAGTTGTACAGTGTTTCCCCCTCGCTCATCATCTTCTCTCTTCTGGCTTCGCTGTACAACAAAGTGAGTCATTTAAAACAATAATCCAAAAGTAATTATCGTTAATAAAAAAAAAAAGCCAGCAAATCAATTGTGTTTACGACAAGACTGTTCATTAGATATGTAAATTCGCAGATCAGTTCTGAGAACTCAGCAATTTAATTACAGTTGATATATTTTCATTTACAAAGTAATTAAGCAAGTGTTTCATTTTTTTTTCCATCTCTTGCTTTGACATCGGCTGTTTTGGATCATTATCAATCCAAGCTTTAATGCTACGGAAAACTTAACCCGAGCCTTTATCTACTCTGACTGACACAGTTTAGTGGCGGAAGATTAGAGACCGACATATCTTCATTTGTCAAATATCAAAGTGTCTTACTTGAACGATTCCAGAATGAAATGTCGCTAATCAGAGCCGACGAACGCATGCTGCTTGTCTGGAAGATAATGAGTCTGCCAGAATGAAGACGAGAAACAAACAGCTGAGGCAAAAGCAGAGCGCACACAGACACTCCGTGTACAACTGCAGTGGCAGTAAGTAAACTTTCTTTTTCAATTCTACATGATGTATGAAGGCCATATTAAAATGAAATTTTGAAATGTTCATTTGTTTGACTCTCTCCATATTGACAAAAGCCACTGGTCCAGGACAAAACTTTTCTAAAGCTGCTTCAAATGTCTGATTATTTTACATTGAAATGCTTTTTGTTCAGCAGAAATTGACTCTTTCTATCCACTATCGCGGTGGCAAGAAAAAGAGAATGAACATTCATTATCAGGATGAGGGGAGTCTTGTTCCAGGTGAGAGGTGACGACAAATGTGAGACAGAAGGGTCAAGTCGCAAACAGAGAGACATTGCTAGACAACCACGACAAGGGAAAAGAGGAGAAAGTTTGAACGAAGGAGGCAGAAAGAAGACGTCAAACTTGGAGCAAGAAAGCCAATTAAAAGATCCACCTCGTGTGTCCAACTTTGGAACCATGCAGAGACCAAACTCAAGTATGCCTCGCCTGGGATGATGATGATGTGTTTAATTGGACAGCTCTAAAATCTGATTGATACCTTTCCAACACACGCGCGCGCGGCAACACACACACACACTTATATACAAGAATTATAGACATTCAGAATGCACCTGTGTATTTTGCCCGCCTCCACTTTCGACCCAAAATGTCATGAGGGCACATAAACACGTACACACACACAGGTGCTGCTGGGTGGACCGTGGGGGAAGACGTAAGAGCACTCTCGCTCCACTGAGTGGAAAACTCAATCTTCTTATCTCAGCAACTTCGGATGGACAGACTCAGTGGAGGTGTGTGTGTGTGTGTGTGTGTGTGTACACGTGGAAAAGAGAGATGGCCAGACAGACCATTACAAAAGTAGGGGAATCACAGAGTTTTGATTCATGAATCCTTCATGAATACGGTCATGGCCAACATATTGGGATAAACAGGTGTCTCATTTCTACTTAATCAGTCCAAGCAAATGTCATAATCACATAAGCACTTATGTGATCCATGGGCCAGAGAGTCAACCCCCCTCCCCCTCACCCAGCTTCAGCCTCTCACCTGCCCGTCTGGCGATGAGTTGGTTCACGAGCAAAAGCAGCCAATACTGGTTTAATATCACCCACTATCATCATGAGCATCTGAAAGCACACCGGTTGTGTGGATTATCACAGCCACGTTATTATCATAACTGTTAAGATAGCAACGCCTTCATTGAAAAGATAATCAGCAAGGTATTATGTGCTGGGATAATAGCACTGTGTAAATACTGGAGATGCACTCGCAGCTAACATGCATCAACCTCTCCACCAATTATTATGAGCAGAGTTCATGCTGCATTCTGTCAGAGCCGCGTGCTGCCACAGCTCTGATTATGTTAACGACGATGTGTTTTGCGATGATGATTATTTCGACAATTGCCACAATGATGGGCGCGTTTTTTTTTTTTTTTCCAGGTCTGAGCATAACTTTGTCTGGGATTATGTGCACATCTACATAAGAGTAAGTAGCTCATTCCATTGGGACTAGGCTTTGGGACTACTGGGATCCACAGCAGACAAATTGAGACTGGTTGTTTGAGAGATGCTAGTTGTGTTCCTGAGCACTATCAAGGTGCCCTTGAGCATGGTCAAACAGGAGCGCCGTTGTTTGGCCCAATCTCTTCCTTGCATGTGTATGTTCTGGTTTTATGGGTATAGTAATACATGCAATATACAATAATCACATGTGTGAAAATGCAATTTCCCCTTGATGATGACAACTAGGATAATGAAGTGACGACCCTCTTTCCACCATTCTGTGTATCCATCCATGCATGCATCCATCCACCCACCCACCGGTCAAGCAGCACTCCCAACCCATCAACAACTACTCTCAACCAAACACCGGCAACTCCCCACTTACCGCCAAGGCATTGGGTGTTTTCAGAGGTTATATTTCTCAATACCTGGTTACGGTCAGTCAAGCTGTCCCACAGCACAGTTTTTATTGACGACCTTTATCTTTTTTGGGAACGGGCATTGTTTTTCAACAGATGGATCCCAGTAGACAAGGCAACCGTGTGCTCATTGTAAACATCTTCCATATTGTTTCTAGACAGGCATGACAATCCACCCCATGTAATCACCTTGACATAACAACAACAGATATTACTGATATCTCCTCTCTGTCACCATCACCATCATGCCCCATGTCACCAAAACAGCACCTGTGACAGTTTGCACATGGAAACCTGAAACCCGGCCACGTTAATCCCAATCCCAGTTATTACCAGCACTAGACTAATTTGCAAAAGGTCTTCACAAGTTCATTTTCTGCAGCTCGCACCTGAACAGCTACACTAACCAACCACTCATCCACCTCAAAACCAAACGCTGAGCATGGCCCTTTTAAATGTCAGGTCACGTTTAAACAAGACATTTATTATTAATGACCTGATTTTAGATAACAATGTTGACTGCACATTTTTAACAGAGACGTGATTTTGCACAGGTGGTCCAACTACGCTCTTTTATTTTATTTTTTATTTTTTGTGCACTCAGGGGTTGTCATAGATTTTATTTGGACTTTGGACTGAATTTATATATTTTTTCCATTCATTTATTTTCCTGCGGTCTCAGAGGTTTTGTGACATTGTTGTATTTAGTTGTGTATGGAAGACTGAATACATTGACAAATTCTAAATTTAAACTTCACTTATTATTGTGTGCTTCATTTGGGGTGGCACCTTTAAGTCTTCTTTACTATACGGCTTAATTACAACCAACCTGCTCATTGAATCTAACTTAGATTTAGATAACCCTAACCATAGACTTAGAGAGCTGTTTTAAGCATTATTACCACCGTAGGGTTACATGTGGAATGTCAAATCGTGTCAAAATACTATTTACACACGCTTCGGATGGTGATGACGATTGAGGTGACTGGTTTAAAACTTGGCCTAACATTTGAAGCCTCCGCCACAATGTGCGAGAATTCATTCTCCGCTCCGAGAAACATGTTTTCAGACCACAGACACAAAATACTCCATAAAATAACGAGCCCATTTGGTTCAGCTGGCGTTTGAGAGGTACTTAACCTGAAAATGCACAACCGAGGAAGGACACCGTTACATATAGGAAGGTTTCCACACCCACCGCCTAAAGCTCAGCCGTGTTTTTAATTTAGCTTAAAATGCCTGCCGGGGCATACACAACTCTTAAAGTTGAAAGTATGTGTGTGGGAGCATGCATGTGTGTGTGCGTGCATGTATGCGTGTGTGCGTTCACATTTTCTGGCAGTGACAGCACGTTATGGTAGAAGAAATGGATAAGTTGATTAGTTGTTGATAGAAAACTAATATTAGCAAACATTTATCCACCCCCAGGCTGACCTAATGTCCCCCGGTTTTATGTGCAGCTGATGCCGACACTGCATGCGTGATCTGGCTGCCATTCAAAAGAGTCTTAAATGTTTAGGTAATTGTTCAGGGTGTTCACCTTAATAGACTAGTTCAGTGATAAATGGTGTCAGAAGTAGAATGCCGGTTCAGCTGGTTTACTCACAAAAGCAGGCCACCTCCTATCATCACTGACATCTGAAGCAGTACTGACTGTTCCTGATAGTTTTGTTAAACACTGTGGCCTACAATGGACACACAAGACAATTTTGGGCACCTTTCTACTGTGGTACTCTATGCTGTAGTACAATACCTAAGAAGGTGTAAGCTTGATACGCTTCAGAAAATCACAAGATCTTTGTTGTTCTCTTCTCTTTGTTCAATTATTTATTGGTTACTTGGTGTCATGCTCCAATGATGTTAAAGCTGAGCTGACACATCTATCGCCTACACGCCTGACGGTGGAAACTCAACCCAGGTAAAGGATAACTGCTCCAAAACCATACTGCTGGGTAGAAACAGCAAGCATGTTCGCTCTGGCCTTTTCCATTTTATTTGAAGAGGGCAGCATTTTTGCACTTTCACCCCACTCCTCACCACTGAGGCGAGGAATACATCAAAGTGATTGAGCTGCCACTTCACTTGATGTCATCGCCGTCCCTATCAGCTCCCAAGAGACAGTCAGGGAAAAGCCACCCTCTTTACTGCATTCACTTCTAGCCCCTACAGATCTCTATGCAACATAGATTCAACATGAGACCCAAAACGATGCAGAAGAGAGACTAATATGGCGATTCAAAAAAAAGGGGGGGAGGGGTTGACGAAGAATGGGGGGAGCAGATTTATCCGGGATTTCCACCAAATGACGTTATCAGTTGCCTCATGTCATCAGTCAAACTCACATGGTGACAAACACGCCCCTGCCCCTTGTGTTTATGTCGCAATTGTACATGAGTCAGATGCAGCTGGTCTGCTTGCTGCCTACAGTACAGTTTGACCTTTAAGGGTTTCACTGAAAAGGAAGGACAGGCAAACTTCACACAGAAAGGCTGATAACAGGACAGATTAAAAACCAGAACCTTCTTGCTCTGAGGCAGCAGAGCTGGCTCAGCTTATCCATATGCCACGCCAAACGGACGCACAAAAACATCCATTTCTATTATGATTGATTCCTGACTGATTTGTTTTATACCACCAAAAAAATGCCTGTGTGAATGCTGCAGCTGAGAAAAAACATCCCTAGTGACAGTTGCAGAGTCAGACAGACAGACAGACAGACAGAGAGGGAGAGAAAACGCTGCTGCCTGATCCAGGTGTCAGCCGAAGATGTACAGCAGCTGATGGAAGAAGAGAGAAGTATGTGAGAGAGATAAAGGGAGGGTGGGATGTGTGTGTCCCCCGTCAGTCACTCACAGAGGGGGACAATGTCAGACCACAATGGGGCCTTCAGTGCCTGTCTGAAAGTTGTAATTTAGCATGAGGAGCCCTTGAAGTGGCGAGCCTAAATATAACCGCACATATACATTGTGTCTTGGAGAGAGGATAGCAATTAACAGCCAATTAACTGAACGACTGGGGTCAGCAGCAGCAGAGCACAAATGGAGGAGGGAGTTGCTGTCCTGACAGATAATCCAAAGAGACAAAGAAGAAAGGAGCGATAGGGCGCAAATGTCACCATTTATTTTTTTGTCTTTCGAGCAAGGCAGCATTATGAGATTTGAAGGGGTCACCTGTGAATCAACACTACTCAGACATCTGACAGGACTGTCAACTTGCAACTATGTTTCCATGTTCAGTCTTACATTGCTTAAGCTGAATCAACTAAGACGGGAAGAGATGTTTTGTTTGTTTTTATCTTTAGTTAATACACTTCATATTATGATGTTACATATTGGGCACTTCTCCACTCAAACCCACGTCTCTCATTTCCTCACAACGCAGACAGATGAGGCAGCTGGCCGTCCCACCCTGCGTCTGGTTCCATTTTTCCCCATTCAAAGGGAGTTTTTTTTGGTTTGTTTTTTTTGTGGCAAAGTGTGTGCTCATGGTACTTTTGGTGTAGCGCAATGTTGCATTTCGAAGACTCACACCTGGAATTATGGTCAAAATTGTGAGTCTTGGTCTCACAAAACCACAAAACAAATTTCCTCCATGATTTTGAGGGACTGGATGCGGTCCTGGGAAATTTTCAAGTAAACTACTATCCATGTTAGGGTCGAGAGGAGGCCTTGTTGTATGCGGTAATACTGTAAAATGTACAGCAATGATTACATACAAAGATAATGATCAATTTTGATTGGCAATGTCAGAAAGGTATGGCCTGCACATGTGAGTAACATGTATGTTAGAGGATGTATTAATTGCGTTTGTAGTTTGGTGTGGCGTAGAACTGAACTGCACCATACTGAGACGTCTGCAGTATTTCGAAATCTCAGTACGATGTAGTGCAGTTCTAAGCAATTGTAAACTAAAACTACAAAGATAAAAACAATAAATACCTCTGACAGTATCAGTAAAAGTAATTACACAACATTTGTACAGGAATTCCTAATATTGTGACCAGCAAATGTATAGTCGCACTCTTATTAGGTCAAATTGCTGTGTCTGATTGTGTACGGGTGCGTGCGTGCGTCACCAGTCTGTACTGTCAAGCAATGATTGGCCAGTAAGTGAGAGCTTAGTAAGACCTAGCACAGTTGAACAAGTCTTCTTCTAATTACTTCTCCTTCAGAAAAACAAGGCACGTCATTAACGCCGCTCCTGCAATCGCCGCCCCCCCAATATCGGCCCTGCAGCTGATAACACCTTGTTCGGAGCCTGTGATCAAGGCAGAGCCATCTCCTCCTCATCCTCATCTTCTCTGCAGCCCCACCTGCGTAATTGCCGCACCTAACCTTTTCAGCTGTGCCTCCGTTGGGAGTCAGGCAGTCAGCCCGATTGGGCTGCGGTTATTAATAGAATCTCATTTCATGCCTCCTTCGGATAAAACAAAGGTTGGGTTTCACTGAGCAAGTTTGATCTTATTAATGCTACTGTTGAGCCCGCAGAGGCATGCTTTGGGGCAGTGATTGCATGTGTGTGGCCACAGTTGTTGAAAATGAGGGTGTGAAGTGATTATATGGTCAATTTGATAAGTGTGGTGGTTCATGACCTTTCAGTGCTGCTGTTAAATGAAAGACTTTAGGGCCCAAATACTCAGTGATGATGAATTTCTGGGTGAAGGCGTTTTTTCCTGTCCCGTTTTTTTCCTTACAGTATGTTGAGATACTTATATCAATCAGTACAATATGCTGAATCTTTTTATGACTCACATACTGAACAAAACTATAAACTACACTTTTGTTTTTGTTCCCATTTTTCATGAGGTGAACTCAATGATCGAATACTTTTTCTATGTACACCAAATTCTTATCTCTATCCAAAAAAAATTCACAAATCTGTCTAAATGTGTTAGTGAGCATTTCTCTTTATCCAAGATAATCCATCCACATCATAGCATGTGGCATATCAAGACGCAGAGCATGACTATTGCACAGGTCTGCCTTCAGCCGCCCACAATAAAAGGCCACTCTAAAATGTGCAGTTCTATCAGAGAGCACAGTTGTCGCAAGTAGCACGTATGGCGTTGTGTGGGTGAGCAGTTAGCTGATGTCCCAATTTTGGACTGAGGGGGCCAAGCTGGCGGTGGGGTTAAGGCATGTTACGGATCAGGCAAAACCCAAAACATAGGCACATTTTATTGATGGCATTTTGAATATGCAGAGATACCATTACGAGATCCTGAGGCCCATTGTTGTGCAATTCATCCACAGTCACATGTTGCAAGGGTTTGTACACAATTCCTGGAAGCGGAAAACATCCCAGTTCTTGCAGGGTTAGCATACTCACCAATCATGTCACCCACTAAGCACGTTTGCAATGCTCTGGAATCGGCGTATACGACAGCTTGTTCCAGTTTCTGACAATATCCAGTAACTTCCCACAGCCAGACAACAACCGGCTCAACTGCATTGCATGTGAAGGACTTGCACTTGCACCAGATACTGACTGCTTTCCTGAAATTTCCTCACTGTAAGACAGATATGCTAACCACTATTTTTCAAAAACTATAATTGCGATATCGTATGAGAGTTCTTCTTTGAGAGTTTCCATTATTTAAATTCTAATCAAAACAAAATGGTTTGCATCCGTTTGAACTTCAAAAAGGTTATTTGTAAACGGTCTTTATGTGTCTACAATCAAAATCAAGATTTGAGGGTTGTTGTTTACATTTATGGAAGCTAAAAATTCTACACAACGTTCTTTTGCCTGGCGTTTATGCCCATGCGATTGAGGACTTTTTTTGATCTATATATGAATTAAATCTCTGCTCAGGTCCTTTATGTTCTTCTGCATGCGGGTTTTCTCTGGGTACAGCTGCTTCCACATTCCCCAATCCAAAACCATGCATTACTACTGCAAAAATGGAATACACATTTTTTTTTCAAGTTGGCATTGTTTTTAAATTGTTCTCATAGACATTGCCTAGCCCCCCACTTTAGTTCAGTATTTATCTTCCATTATTTACAATTGTTCTTTTTTTTATCATGTTGTATTCTTTGGGCCTTGGCCCTCCAAGGTATGGCGTATGGTGTCCGATTTGATGTGAAATACAATCCTAAAAAGAGCGTTGTTATGATTTGTAGAGCAAAAGGCGACAAAGATCTTGTCTTTCCATCATTTTACCTGTCAGGGTAAATTGTATCTGTCTACTTTCAAACAAAGTATCTGGGACAGATCAAATGTTTGATGATGAGGATGAGGATGACATATATAGAGTCTATAGACTGTGCCATGTTGTATGCACAAACTACATGTTGGTTAGAAGATTCCAACGGTGCTCAATTAATCTCAAGATAAACTTGTTAAGAACATACTGTACTCCTCTGTATACCCTTCCCTTGTGGATTAAGTTTAAAAAGTCTAGCATCCATACACTTAAATTTGCCTATAATTACTGGATGCACATATTTCTTAGAAAGCCAATGTGACGCAGCACAACTGAACTGTTTTTAGTGCAGGAGTTAATACGTTTCATATGCCCTGTTGATGAATGAGTTCACTTGAATTTGAAGTTGATTGATTTGTCTAAGTGGAGAGAGACTAGCAAAGTAAGACTTTTCATTGCTCAGTGTTACCGTTGTGTTTTTTACTGTGCACCACAAAAATCTTGAATCTTGCATGTTGGGTTAATTGTAAACAACATTTTCTAGAGGCATGACTGTGTGAATGGTTGTTTTTTCTGCAACCACTCCAGCGTGTACACTGGCTTGCGCCCAAAGTCAGCTGGGAGAGGCCCTAGCTGACATACAACAAAAATGAGTACAAGCGATGTAGAAAATGTGTTTTTACTAGATTGCGATGATGCACTGTAAGCAAAAGTTGAATCATTTGAAGTGATTATATTTTTTTGTAAACTGCGCTGGCTCAATGTGAGAAACATTAACATTCTGTATCCTAATCGAATGGTGCTGAAGAGCAGGCCAGGCAGGCTTTTGGCACACTTACGCAAATGCGAGTTGCTGGTGGATGAGAAGCATCTTGGGAAATCTTTTTCAAGAAGGACAAAATAAGGAGCAAGAATTCCACTTAACAGTGGCATGACTGACATTCTGCGGCGCACATACATGATCACACTGGAATTAAAGACGCTAACCTTTTATCATCGGTCTGTACTCTCTCACCCATGGTCTTTTAGCTGTGTGACAGACATTAGGTTTTGAGACCTAATGGCCCTTAGATACTGAGGTTGATGTGGCGGAGGCATCTTTGTTTCGGGAATCCCTTTTGTGACACAAATTGATGGAGATCAATGAGGATCTCTGCATTGGCGAGGGAGCCAGGCCTATTTATACGGTGGGTGCGGGTGGGGAGGTGTGCACAAGCGCAAGTAAAAATCAGTGGGGCGGGCGCAGCAGGTCACCCAGGACCAGCCACCAATTCTCATTTAGAGAACGCTCTCGTAAAAGGTTTGCTTTCATCTGCCGTCAGGGAAAGCAACACAGAAGCAATCATTATACTGTACAACCTGCATCCCACACATACACACATTAAAACATATCACTGTCACACACACATACACACAGCGTTGAGTGAGTCTGCTAGCCTTCGCTTAACCCTGGGTAAATGAAAAGTCTGACCAGAAAAAGAATTCATGTGCAATAAGGAGGAGAGTTGGTGGGTGGGTGGGCTGCTGTCTTAATTGAGACTTAATGAGGGAGCCAGGGGCATGGGAGTGAGGCTGGGAGCAGAGGGGAGGGGATTACCTTGCAACAATAACTATACGACCCCCCACACCACACCACCCCGAGCGCGCACACACGCTAATTTGAATCTCTGGTGGACCAATAGGGTAGGCATCTCCTTGGAAACAGCTGTGTGTCGACATAAACGCATATGACAATGTGACCTATTACATATTAATGTACGCTTCAATCTGGAAAGATGAAGTTTATTTGTTGGAGCACGTTAGAAAATGTGGCGAATGACACTGGTAAATCTTATGGATGAATCCAGTTTTTCAGAATCTCCAGTTTTTTTCCCACCCTTTCCCACATTCTTTTGCTCGTCCACACCTCTCCCAGGCCTTCCTTCTGTTCTTCCTTCTTTCCTTTCTATCTTATTTTCTTTCATTCTTCCATTTAACCTCCCCTTCGTTGCGTGTTCATTCCTCCCATTGATTCATTCTTTTGCCATTTGCTTCTTACAATTCTTTCTTTGATCATTCCTTTTCCTCTCCCGTATTCTTTCCTTTCTTTGACTCTCCCTTCTTTTGAGTATTTTCTTTGTTTGTTTCTGACGTGTACCCTTGCTTTCTTCAATTGTCCCTTCCTTCCTTCCTATCATCACGCCATCCTTTCTTGGATTATTATTGCCTTGCTTCTGTCACCCATAACTTCTTTTCCTTTGTTGTTACTGCGTTCATCGTTTTCGTTCCATCTTCCAATACCATTCCTTCTAGTGATTGTACATTCTAGGCTTCCCTGCTTCCTTCTTTCTTTGCAGTCTCTGGTCATGCCTTTCTTCCTTCAACTAATTCCTTTTTGGCATCAATTTGTTCTTTTGTCCATTTTTTGTTCGAGCCTTCAGTTCTCTCCTACCAGCACCCATTTCTTCCCGTCTTCTCCTATTTCCTTTTTTTTATTTCTGCCATTAGGCCTTCCTTCCATCCATCATTCCTTCATTCTTTTGTCTATCCTTCTTCCTCTTTTACAATCTTTCCTTCCTTCCTTCTTTTTCTTCAGTGTCCTTCCTCTGTCTTCCCTTTGCGTCAACCTATTCATGTTTAGCACCTATATTTATGCACTCCTTATTGAAAAGTTCTTGTGTGTTCAGATGCGAAGCTGTGCGGGGCCCCTCACTGCAATTACTGATTAATTACAGGGAATTAAAGCAATTAGAGCTGCAGAGATGTACAATTAAGCAGCACATGCTTTCATGACGCCACACACTAGATTGCAATGCAAATACTTTTCTATTTTAATCTGTCACACTGTTTTTCTTTCATTTTGCGCCGGAGCACTTTCAAACACTACTGCTACCACACAAACGCACACACACACGTACACACAGGGGCAGGTTTTCCAGTTCATTAGATAGTATTTAATTTGAAAACACCTCTGTGCTGAGGGAGATGAAAGTCCCCCCAGGAGATGAAAGCTGAAGCAGGAGTGGGCGATGAGAAAGGGATTTCTCCATCTGTCCCCTTTGGTGCCACAAACAGGAGACAGCAGACACCAACAACTTGAGCGCAATCTGGGAAAAGAGGGATGAAGATCATTTCATTTTCTCCCTGATGATATTTGAACTGACTAATTTACTATTTGTCATGAGACAAAAAGCACACGCTTGAGATTTTCCTTAAAGGAAAGTTTCTATCTTTCAGTGGCACTGTGGACCAGTTTTTCAAAAGAGGGTGGGTCTCTTGCCCTCAAACAATCATGACGATAAAAAGTCTTCCTTTACCAAAACAATAATGCTTCTGATTAGCACTTCAAAGGCGTATTCATTTAATACAGTATATGGCGCTACGTTACAATTCAGACACTCTTATAAAGGGTTAATAAAACAGGCTTATCATTATGTAATAAACACTGAGATAAATTATTACAAAAAGCTACCCATTATTTACATCCATTTTCAACAACAAGCATTTTCTCACTATTTTGCATGTTCAATCTATACTGCTGAACTTGATAGTTAATCTATTCTGTTAAATACAATATTCCACGGCACAATGAGCTACTATTTATGAGACTTTCCACCGCTTTTATCGGCCTTATCGGTATCGGCCGATAATTATCATTTTATGCTGATCGGCTGATCGGCTTTAATGTCATAATTCGCCGATCCGATCAATGACGTCATTGATCGGCTCCGCAAAATACATTTACGCCCCATCGCCGCGTGCACAGTATATTTAAATCCAAAAGCTAGTTTATTTTTAGCCTTGTCGCGTGTCTTTTGACATAGTATTGGAAATATCTGACGGCCAATAAAAGTTCTTTTAAAAAAAACATGTCGGCGGTGTGGAACAGACAAGAAATCTGAGACAGACAACACGTAATGCCCGGATCAGACTACTAGATTTTCATGATTGCACTATGTCAGACTACTTCAATTAAATCTTGTATTCCAATACCACCGCATCGCGTTTTTTCCAATCACTGGGCTTCATCGTGTCAACGCAAAGGCCACGGATACACTCGTTACCATGGCGACGACAACAATAATGAATCGCGCCGTGTGTTTGTAAGAACAAAAAGAGGAAAAACGTGTGTTGGTGGTCACCGGTGCTCAGGAGAGGACGTTCGTTTAAGGCTTGCTTGAGGTATGTTCCCGTACTTTTAATACAATACGGCTCGCAGGCAGGCAATAAAATGTTATGTAGCCTAGCAAGTTACTGCTAGCACGAACGGTGGGACGTAAACATACCGCCGTTCTGTCCAATCATGCTCT
Organism: Phyllopteryx taeniolatus; assembly: GCF_024500385.1. Taxonomy (NCBI): domain Eukaryota; kingdom Metazoa; phylum Chordata; class Actinopteri; order Syngnathiformes; family Syngnathidae; genus Phyllopteryx; species Phyllopteryx taeniolatus. Next base: position 13,349,508 of record NC_084511.1, on the reverse strand, counting down.
AAGGTTTCGGTGAGAGTGAAGTAATTTAATTAAAAATAAAGTAATATAATGACAGTAAGTTAGCACCAATTATTTCTGTCATGTAATGTTGGTTTGACCTGAGTGATTAGAATACACGATCTGACTAGAGCAGTGATTTCCAACCTTTATGGAGCCAAGGAACATATTTTACAATTGAAAAATCTCACAGCACACCAACAAACAAAAATGTCACAAAAAGTGGATACACTCATTACTGTATTTACTTCGTGCCATCTAATAGAAGACCATTCGTTTGTTCTGTCTGTCACTATGCCTCACTGGCATACAGAGAGGAACAAAGATACATTATTTATTGTAAATATAATTTTGGGAGCAATGAAGTACACAAGTATATACAGTAAATGAACAGGTCATTTAAATAGAGATTCCTCCATCATGTGATCGGATCGGTGATCGGTTATCGTTTTTTTTAAACTCGCTGATCGGTGATCAGTGATCGGCCCCAAAAATCCTGATCGTGTAAAGCCTACTATTTATACCTGGTAAATAGAGAACAAAGTGGAATTCTATTCATGTTTTGACAATGAGCAACACAACCATTTGTTTATAACAGGCCAGTGGCGTTCACTATTAAGCAAGCAGGGAGTCACGCTTGCATTTCTTATCAAGTGACTTTAAGTAATTGCTGAGGTGGAATTGCGCCATTAGGTTTTTCTTATAATTTGGTTGCTGTATTTAACTATATGAGCGGTACAAAAGAAACATCACTGTATAGGAAGAAGTGCAGGTGAAAACCATTGCGAAAATGCAACTGCAATATTGCATGAAACTAAAAAAAAAAGAATATTTAATTTTGTTGGTTAAATACAAGTTATTAGTTAATTTTATCAGAATCAGAATAATTTTATTGAGTGTTGTTATAATAATACAATAAGAAATTGGGCATTCATGTGCCAGTAAACACTGAAGTTTATACTGTGTACAGCTCTCTAGGTTATGCAAGTGTACCTAATAAAGTGTCCCGCTGACTGAATCCTGACAGCTTCATTATGATGTCGTTCTCCTGTGCTGTCAAGTGATATGTGGCTGTTATTTTGATTTTGAAGTTCAACGTATGAATCATACTGAAGCAAAAACTAGAGTCATGGTTGTTCAGCTGCCTTCCTTTAGACTTACTCAGTGTCTTTCCGCGTGCTGATGGGTTTCTTCAGACACTCACACTTCAGGAAATATTTTTAGGCGAGAATGAATCAGAGGTGGTTAGTAACAAGCTACATTTACTCCATTATCTAAACTCAACTAAAAAAAAAAATTCCTAGAGCACTTTAAAAACAACATCAACTGAAACTAAATGCAGTACAGTGGACCACCGCATCCTCAGGGCTCGGCACCTATTCACAATTTGTATCCCTCCTTTTTTTTCTATTTAAAAAAAAGAATCTAATTCTTTTTCCAATGTTTTTTCTTTTTTTCTTCTTATTATTTTTGGGGGCTAACAAACCCCCAAAACGCTTATTGGTTATTAATCCCCGCTTATTCAAGAATTTTGGAGGCTGTAAAAAAAAAAAAAAAAAAAAAAAAAATGCAATGATAAGGACCATCAATTATCCACGGATTTCCACTATTCGCAGTCCGGCCCGGTCACTATAACCCATAAATAGCGGGGGTCCGCTGTACATAAATACAAATTGAACAAAACAAGATAATTGAACATAACATCATTTAAAAACAATAACAAATAAGTTGAAAACATTCACTCAAGTACATTTTTATATTACATTTTAGACAAACTTAAATGATCTAAACTTTTACTCAAACATTTCTGTTAAGAAGCAATGCTACTTTTACTCCATTATGTTGACCTACATTCTGTTCGCTACTTGTATTTTTATCTTCAGGTATTTTATTATTGCTTGCTCGATCTACAATATTTTGGTTTGTTAAAGAGACTTGTGTCACGTGACTGTTTAACCGATGCAACGTAACAACTAGTGATGTCTAACTCGTCTTTGCCAATCAAACGGAGCTCAGGGTTTCGAAGTTTCACTTACTATATATGAAACATGGCAGAAATCACCTGCAACCCAAGGGAGGATAATCGGTATAGAAAATGGATGGACTATGAAAAATCGATATGTTACGCGCTGTCATTTGTTTGCCTAAAATTTTGACATTTCAGCCTACAAGAACTCCATTTGGAATGTAAGAAACATAGAAGACTGTCTTGGTCTGCATTTCCAAAACGGAGTGCTTAATAAACCAATAAATAAAATCAGCAGGTCAACCACAGCACGTAAATGCAAACTGCAGTTTGTCTTACCCACTCAGACCCATCTGAGCTTTCTGTTCCTCGCTGTAGGTTTGTAGAATTAAGTGTTGTGTGCCTTCAAAAGGAGCACAGAGAAAAAGAAATCTGTAATGTATGCACAGCACTAAAGATAAAAGTTATAAGTTGGCAGAACTCACATTGTTTCAGAGTCATGAGACAGATGTCTGCATTGCTGTTAAATGTGGGTGAATCCATATGTCGAGTTCAATAAATCATCTCTGGCTGGTCATATTGTAAAGTAACAGTACTCTTACTTGAGTAAAATTTGTGCCTTCTCTATCCACGTCTGTCTGTCTGTGACTGACTGACTTATCACACCCCCAGTGACTGTGAAACTGTGGTTGGAAATATGAGTGAATTCCTAACTTCCTCGGCCAGCGCTTTGGAATTTTATAATGACGTGAGGCCGTGAAGAACATGAAGCTTAAGTTGTGAAAAAAGGCTGATTTTCCACAACTTGTTCCATCTAGGTGCAAACAGGGGGGAAATGGTTACAGGAGCCTTAATGGTAACGTAAAGTGTACTGTTAGTGCAGAGTAAATGGAAAGTGACAACTTGACAGCCTAAAGTCAAAAACACAACATTTGTCCCACTTGACTTTCAACTCGTTACAAGCCTTCATGATTGAAGGCAAAACAATTCAGATACACCTGAGAAGGAGTCAAATAAACAAAATCCTGCAAAGATTGATAGGTGACGAATGTTTTTCTGTATGTCTGTCTCGCACTATTTGTGTGATGCCCTCAAGCAATGCCCATAGAAACAGTACACGCCACCCCACCCCACTTTTTTTTTTTTATTTAAACAATAAAGCTCCTTAACCCAAGTGAAGTCTGTGATCTCTTTTTGCACTTAAAAACAAACTTTTTTCACCTACATTCAAAGAAGCTAAAAAAATAAAATAAATCACCCCTAAAAATATGCATATCCTGATGAACCATTTTATAACCTGGTGTACTGTTAACTTCTTCAACAGTCCTGCAGTGGAGCCTGGCACTTATATAAATGTTGAAATATTGATATACATACATATTTCCCCTTTCTTTTTGCCCACTTTCAAAAAGGAACATTTTTCTGCACTTTAGGTTGTTGCTATATTTATGAGGAGGACAGGACGTGTCCCCGCGGCACCGCAGTTACTCATCCCGATCGTCCTGCTGCAGTGAAGCGATGGACCTTGGGTTGCACACTCACAACTGATGCAACAGACAAAAGTGAGGAGGAGAAGCGTGGAAAATGCAATGTCAGTGTTCTTGGAAAGAAGAGGAACAGTCATCCCTGAAACGCAATAGGCTTTGTATTGCTGCTCAGGAGCCCTGTGACTGGACATTGGTTGCCAGTCCTGCAAATTACACAAAGCAGAGACTAAAAAGAAAAAAAAGAAAAAAATTCCATCGATCCATTTTCTATACAGTACTTTTCCTGTTTCATGTCACGGCACAGCTGAAGTCACTCCCAGCTGACGAAGAGCAAAAAGGCAGCCTACACTCTGGAAGGGTCGCCAGTCAATCACAAATCGCTCTTCACTATCGCTCTAAGTGGGAATTGATCTCACACCAAATGCATGAAAGTCAACTATGTGAAACACTACATTACCAGTGGCTCAGAAAAAGACAGTTAATACAGTGGTACCTGGACTTAGGAGTTACCTGATGGCAGTTTTTCCAGATATGAGCCATCCATCGCTTGGCCAATTTCTCATCTTTACTGGCAAACAAAAACTTTAGTTACGAATACTAATTGGCGGCAGTCAACTTCACAACAAGCAGCAGATAGTGATACTGAAGAGAATTACGCGTTGTATATTTAACCAAACAAAGCAACTTACGAATGTTTTCAAGCTTAATGCTAACACACGATGCAAAATGACTTTGACAGGCTAACAAAATTAGGATCCATGTTGCAGTAGTTATAACCCTTTAGGTCATGGATATTTGAACACACACAGTAAACAAACAGACAGGAGACTGTAGACAGACAATATAACAATACTCACAGGCCTATATTCTTTATCCTCTGCGAAAAATGAGTAATATTACTCTATCTTACCGACGTTTCTGACTGTCTTCTTTGTATATATGCATATATTATACTGGCTCTTGGTGGTACAGGCACACGCCAGAAGGAGCCACACGATGAATGCATGAAATAATGATGCACGGTGTCTAATTCTTTACATTCTGTTAAATGATGTTATTAATGTATGATTTTAAAACAATAATATAGATTGTTGTTTTTCTTGTCTTGTTATGTTTTATTGGTGTGTTTTTTTGAGGGGCTGTAACGGATTAATGGCATTTCCATTCATATCAATGGACAGATGATTTGCGATACGAGTGTTTTGAGTTTCGAAGCAAATTAAACTCAAGGCACCACTGTTTTTCTTTTAATTCCAGATATGTTAAACTTTGTGGGGCATTCAAATGAAGCCACCTAACATCCTGATATACAAAACCAGTAAATCTCTTCCAGGTTGGACCGTTGGCCCATTTAACAAGGGTGGACACTGCTTTTGGAGGTGCCTCCGAAGGTGTTGACTCAGTCCATAGTCCGTAGGTTAGATCCTCCACCTACTAAGTTTGCAGACCTTGACCTTACAAATGTTATTCCAGATGAATGGATAACAATTCCCACAGAAACGCTCCAAAAAGAGTCAAAATGATTTTGATGCAAAGCGGGGGATACAATACTTTGGACTATATTGGGTATATGATCGCTTAGTGTGAACCAGCGTGTCATGCAAACTATGCTCACATGCATCTGTCACCATTATAAGCAGATTTATACAGCGTTTGTACACACAAATCAGCCTCGGTTCAGTGGGTAAAAACACGCCACTATTGTACCCACTGAGTAGGTATGCAGACATGAGGCTGATTTGATTTTTTTCATCGCTTTGGTTGTTCCTCACTGCTCTTTGCATGCGAGCGCTGTCCACTCATACTGTTTGCCGCTCAACTGTTTAACGCTTGACGACCGTACGGAGGTACCCTCACGCAAATGACATCTAATGCGTTGAGCTGTGATCGTGTGCGTCCTAGCATGTTTTATTTGCATACGCCTGCCTTTTGCATCAACTTCATGAACTTCATGAGGAGCCATTATGGTAATACAGCACCTGGGGGAAGAGAGGCAGAAAAGAGAGAGTGATCAGAGAGATGGTGGGAAGAAGAAACATGGAAGGAAGAGGGTGTGTGTGGAAGTGGTACACAAGGACATACACTAGTTATGTGCATGTGCGGGTGACTTAATTGCAGAAAGTCTTGAAAATGGTTTGCAAGGAGCAAGCTCAATCTGCACATTACTCTTAGGCGATCTTCTAAAAGCCCTGTCTGCAATTTAGACACATCCCAAACTGCTCACAGACTTTCTTTTTAAGTGTGTAGGTTTTGTTTTATGTGTAGGCTTTGTTTTTAAGTGTGGCGGACAGTAGAAAGGAAAAAAATGATTTACTCTCCTCATCTGAAATTCGTGAAACAATGTGAGAGTAATTTACACACACACACATTTATATATCCATCCATCCATTTTCTGAGCCGCTTCTCCTCACAAGGGTCGCGGGAGTGCTCGAGCCTATCCCAGCTATCTTTGGGCAGGAGGCGGGTACACCCTGAACTGGTCACCAGCCAATCGCAGGGCACATATAAACAAATAACCATTCACACTCACATTCACAGCTACGGGCAATTTAGAGTCTTCAATCAACTTACCACACATGTTTTTGGGATGTGGGAGGAAACCGGAGTGCCCGGAGAAAACCCACCCAGGCACGGGGAGAACATGCAAACTCCACACAGGCGGGTCCAGGATTTGGACTCCGGTCCCCTGAACTGTGAGGCAGATGTGCTAGCCAGTTGTCCACTGTGCTGCGTGTGCGTGTGTGTGTGTGTATATATATATATGAAAATTACTTTCACATTGTTTCATGAATTTCAGATGAGGAGAGTTCCTTTCTACTGTCCAACTTTGGAAACCTACACACTTAAAAACAGAGACCAGTTGGGGATGTGTCCAAATTGCGGACCAGGCTTGAGAAGTTACTCACCAGTTATTCAGTGCATGAGCAGATTTTTTACTCAATACATGAATGGATGTTTTATGTCTTTATATTTCACGTTTTTTTGTGACAGCGGCCTCTTGGAAAAGTAATTTTTAACCTTCTGTATGCTCTTTATTATTTAACATGTTATAATGTTAAAATGTTACTTCAAACATTACCTGGGCCGTTAAGATCCTCTGATTGCAATTTTGACTCTGAAACAGATGTTTTTATTTTCCACTATTTCCAATGGAAAAATTGTTTCAAAATTGAAACTCATCCGCAATCATCGAGTGTCCAGAATAGATTGTCTTTGACCTTAGAGGTTCCAATGTACTAATTGTGTTTCAGTTTCTGAAACACGCTTTGCTGTGAACGACAGCTGCCAAAGAGAAAGTGATTATTATATGTCACTTTAATTGAAAGTAATTCCCTGTGCTGATTACAGCCACTATTATCCTGATCTCATCTTGCCTCTCCTTCTCTCATAATTTCTCAGTTTATGTAATGCGCCAAATTGCAATTCTCCTTGATCAGCTGCCTTTCACCTCCTCAAAATGACTCACTTGTGTTCGAACTCTTGAGCTTGAGTGAGAGACATGGGAAGGGTTGAGGTGACATGCTGAGACATGAGATGAGAGGAAATCCAAGTTGAATTATTCAGACCTACAGTACTGCAGCAAAGAAAATGGGTGAAGGAGAAATACATGGATTGACCCAAATGGACCAGTGTGTTCCCATTGGAGGGTCCACCCTCAGGGGGAACGTTACCATGGACAGCCAAAAGATCTCAAAGAGGAGCAGAGGTAGGTAGCGATGCGTTACATTTACTAAATTTAACTTTAGTAACTCTTGGAATAAATTGTACTTGTTGGAGTAGTTTTAATGCAACATACTTATTACTTTTACCTAATTGTTTTTGTTATGAAGAAACACAACTTTTAGTCTGTTACATTGAGCTAGATTTCACTTACTAATAAATTGTATCTACAGGTATTGATTATTACTTGCACACTCTACTTTAATTTGTCAGAAACGATTGAGTTAAATTACTCTGTTTCCCCAATCCAACATAATTTCCTGTGACCTTTGACTCCATTTTACCAATTAGAGTCAGGGAGTCACATGACTGCACACAGTCTCCATGGCGGTGCAGCCACACGCCGAAGCAAAGTTTTCAAAGTGACTCCCTGACTCTAATTGGTGAAATGGAGTCAAAGGTCACATGAAATTATGTTGGATTGGGGAAAGATTTCTGCCATGTTATGTGAAACATGGCAGAAATTTTTATTTATCCGATGAATAGGCTCCAGCTCACCCGAGTGAGCGAACGAGTGAGAGTAAGTATAGACAAATGATGGATGGACTACCAAAAAGAACAGCTACCGTATGTTATGCGCTGTGACTTCTGTCTGCCTAAAATGCATGTTTTTGGGATGTGGGAGGAAACCGGAGTGCCCGGAGAAAACCCACCCAGGCACGGGGAGAACATACAAACTTCACACAGGAGGGGCCGGGATTTGAACACATCCCAAAATCATGCGTGGTCGGTTGATTGAAGACTCTTAAATTTACCATAGGTGTGAATGTGAGTGCGAATGTTTTTTTGTTTATATGTGCCCTGCGATTGGCTGGCGACCAGTGCAGGGTGTACCCCGAAGATAGCTGGGATAGGCTCCAGCACGCCTGCGACCCTTTGTTTCGGTCAAGGTCTTGAAGTCTGTGAATACTTCCTGAAGTGTACCTCACCCTGTGAACATGCACACTGAGGAGACAACGTTCTCTAGACCTTGTGTGCACCCAATGCACTTTTAACGGAGGGAGTGAGAGGGAACCAGAGAACGCGTCTCCAGCTCCCAGAGATGGTGTGCCGCTGCGGGGATAAGTGCTGCAGGAGTGCGCAGCCTCCTCGTTCAGCGATGCTGGTGCTCCTCTGAGACCGAATGAATCCCTTTCATCTCCTTGTCTCCTCAGGGTGAGCAACAACAAACCATCCATGGAGGACGGGAGGAAAACATAGAGGCAGAAAAAATTTGGGCTAAGTGGGGGAGTAAATCATCACAGCGAGGGGTCACCCTATTTTGTTCGTCTGGGGCCATTCTTTCGAGCAGAGGTTGGAGATGAAGAACCAAAGCATTCTTTTTCTTACATTATCTGTGATCTATTCTCTACATCAAAGCATCTGCTCAGACGATAGGAAAAGAAGTTTCTGGTATTGATGGTGTGAGCCAAAATGAGAACGGGACTTCAAAAGAGGTGATTGGTTTTGACAACATCAGGAACAAAGGAAATATTCAAACATTACACTAAAAAAAAAGGAATTCTTTGTAACCTCCACCTCAACCAGCTCTCTTTCCCTCCCTCGTTCCTCTGTTAATTGCTGCTCCCAGAATTATTTTTTCTTCTCTTCCCTCTTGTGTCTTCCTCCTGGGCACCCCACGTCCCAGTCTGTCTTCTTTACTCTCGTTCTTATCTTGTCTTTTCGCAATCTCCTTGCCTTCCTCATCTCCTCTCTTCTCTCCATTCTCTCTCATCTCCTTCACACTCCTCGCCTTCGCTCTGCCTACATCCCGGGATGAGATGGAGGCAGCTGGCCGTCATGGAGGCAGTGACTAAAATGACGATAAAAATCAATGTTTAATTCAGATGACTTGAGGCCATTGACAGAATAAGCCAGGCCTTTCATCTATAAAAAGGACAGAGAACAAGGGAAAAAAGAGGATTCATGGAACCATAATCTTTGGTAAGGAGCTGAATCCATCGCTCCTCTGTTGCCACCCCTACATATAGTAATCGTAAATTGTGTGTGTGAGAGCGAGTATGTAAATGTTTTCCCCTTTCACCTGATGTTCTTTCTTCCTCAGGTCTTTCCGTATCCATCTGTACCCCTCCTCTCTTTCTTACACTTTCTGCACATGAACACATTATATAATCATCATCTAATCTCATAAGCGAAGGAATGTCCAATATGCAGCAGCACATACAGTAAATAAATTCGCTTATGAAAATCCTTTGATGCTTGCTGAACTGAACTACCTTAGGGCTTGTTTGGGCTACTTTAGAAACATATTTTTCCAATATACTGTTTAAACTACAAATTGTATGAGCTCCGGGGTGTTCGATTTTAGACATCCCACGGTAAACAGGTACAGTCGTTACTGTCCAAACCAGCCTTGTTGAAATTGTTTGGCAACTGCTAATTAAATAAAGGCGACAACTTCCTGAACTGAGATTCAAACCCAGAACCTCAGACAAAGATGTAGATGTGCTGACCACACACACACAAAAAAATATATATATTTTTTTTTTCCATCTTTTTAAAGCAGTTAGGGGTTTAAGTTCAAGGCACAGTATTGTTTGTTGCCTAAAAATGCACAGCTTTTTCACGTACCCTAGAAATTTCTTTGTTTTATAATACTTGTAGCTACAGTGTACTGTATTCTTATAAATTCATGCATTCACAAGCGCGTATATTAACATACACGCCTGTCAGCATGTGTGTGTGTGTGTGTGTGTGTGCGTTCACACGGACAACATCACGTGTACATGGTGAGCATCAACCCCGCTGTCTCTGTGTTCAAATGTCAGACCTTTAACCTTTTGCATTTGGCCTGAGGTAGCATCCAGTCATGCAAGTGGCTGCCTGCCACATGCAGGAGATCAAATATGGCAAATAAGACATAAAATATAATAACTAACATAAAATGCTTTGAGCTGTTGTGGAACAGCTTGAAGCGTCATGCAGAGAGAGGAGGGACTCGCTTCCCCATACAGGTGGTGAACAGAAGGTGAAGGCTGGGTGGAGGGGAGGGGGGTTCTAAAGAGGGTGTGTGGAGAGGAAGGGGTGGAGGGAGAAAAACTGTAACTCTTGTTACATAATGACTGGAATGAGAAGCCATTGGAGGTATTTGCTTCTTCTTCTTTTCCTTTCGGCTTGTCCCTTTAGGGGTCGCCACATCCTTTTCCACGTAAGCCTATCTCCTGCATCCTCCTCTCGAACACCAACTGCCCTCATGTCTTCCCTCACCACATCCAAAAACCATCTCTTTGGTCTTCCTCTAGCTCCCTTGCCTGGAAGCTCCATCCTCATCATCCTATCCATATACTCACTATCTCTCCCCTGGACGTGTCCAAACCAAGTCTGCTCTCTCTAACTTTGTCTCCAAAACATCTAACCTTGGCTGTCCCTCTGATGAGCTCATTTCTAATCCGATCCAACCTGTTCCCTTAAGATCTTAATTTCCGCCACCTCCAGCTCTGCTTCCTGTTGTCTTGCGTCCCACTGGCTCTAATCCGTACATCATGGCTGGCTTCACCACTGTTTTATAAACTTTGCCCTTCATCCTAGCAGAGACTCTTCTGTCGCATAACACACCTGTCCCCTTCCTCCACTGGTTCCAACCTGCTTGGACCTGTTTCTTCACTTCCTGACCACACTCACCATTGGTCTGGACTGTAGACCCCAAGTATTTAAAGTCCTCCACCCTTGCTATCTCTTCCCCCTCCACCCCTCTCATTCATGCACATATATTCTGTCTTACTTCGACTAATCTTCATTCCTCTGCTTTCCAGTGCATGCCTCCACCTTTCGAACAGTTCCGCCACCTTCTCCCTGCTTTCATTGCAGAACACAATGTCATCTGCAAACATCATGGTCCACAGGGATTCAAGTCTAACCTCATCTGTCAGCCTATCCATCACCACTATCCATCACCACTGCAAGCAGGAAGGGGCTAACATACTTCTCTGCCACTCCAGACGTCCGCATGCAGTACCACAGTTCCTCTCTGGGTACTCTGTCTAGATCTACAAAGACACAATGTTGCTCCTTCTGACCTTGTCTGTACTTTAAATCAACACCCTCAAGGCAAATAATGCATCTGTGGTACTCTTTCTAGGCATGAAACCATACTGTTGCTCGCAAATACTCACTTCTGTCCTGAGTCTAGCCTCCACTACTCTTTCCCATAACTTCATTGTGTGTCTCATCAACTTTGTTGCTCTATAGTTCCCACAGCTCTACACATCACCCTTGTTCTTAAAAATGGGCACCAGCACACCTTTCCTGTATTCCTCAGGCATTTTCTCCCCCGCTAGAATTCTGTTAAACAAGCTGGTCAAAAACTCCACAGCCACCTCTCCTAGATGCTTCCATCCCTCCACATGTATGTCGCCAAGACCAACTGCCTTTCCATTTTTCATCCTCTTAAGTGTCTTTCTAACTTCCCCCTTATTAATCATTGACTACTTCCTGGTCCACAACATTTGCCTCTTCTACTCTTCCTTCTCTATCATTTTCCTCATTCATCAACTCCTCAAAGTATTCTTTCCATCCATCCAGCACACTACTGGCACCAGTCAACACATTTCCATCTCTATCCCTAATCATCCCAACCTGCTGGAAATCCTTCCCATCACTATCCCTCTGTCTGGCAAACCTTTATAGAGCCTTGTCTCCTTCTTTAGTGTCAAACCTGGCATACATACATACATCATATGCCTCGTTTGGCCTTTGCCACCTTTCCCTTCACCCTACGTCGCACCTCCATGTATTCCTTTCTCCTCTCCTCGGTCCTCTCAGTGTCCCACTTCTTCTTAGCTAGGTTCCTTCCTTGTATGATTTCCTGTACTTTGAGGCGCCACCACCAAGTCTCCTTCTCCCCTTTCCTACCAGAAGATACATTAAGTACTCTCCTGCCTGTCTTTCTGATCAATTTGGCTGTAGTGGTCCAGTCTTCTGGAAGCGCCTCCTGTCAACCAAGAGCCTGTCTCACCTCTTCTCGAAAAGCCACACAACACTCTTCATTTCTCCTCTTCCACCACATGGTTCTCTCCTCTGCCTTTGTCTTCTTAATCTTCCTCCCCACCACCAGAGTCATTTTACACACCACCATCCTATATGCTGTCTAGCCACACTCTCCCCTACCACTACCTTACAGTCACTAACCTCCTTAAGATTACATCATCTGCACAAGATGTAATCCACCTGCATGCTTCAACTTGCACTCTTGTAGGTCACCCTATGTTCCTTGTCATTATCACCCCTGTTTCCTTCACCAACATGTCCATTACAATCTGCACCAATCACGACTCTCTCTCTGTCTGGAATGCGCAGAACTAGTTCGTCACTGTCATATCCTGTTTGGTTTGCTTGTTTCCTGTGTGGAATTTTCTGTTATGTTGCCATCCCTGCGTGCAGGTCGGTGGGCGGAGTCTCTCGCGATGCAGCTGTTGGTGATTTGGTCATCAGCAGTGTATTTAAGCATGTGAGACGCAGGAGGGAAACGCTGAGAAATTGTACTTTGCTTGTTGCATTACCTTGCCAGCTTTTTTACATTTTCGCGCATTCCCACATTCATTCCGTCCTGCCAGTAGCTCTTTTCGTCTGCTCTTTTTCTAGTAAGTACTACTTTGTTTTTCTGTTCTTGTTTCTCTTCCTCGTGTTTGTTCTCCGAGCTTCCTTTAGTGTTTTCCTCCTGTGGCTCTCCGTCCACCGTCCTTATTTAAGTACCGGTCCGGTAGATGGTTTTCATGTTACCCTTCTGTCACGTCACTTTCTGTTTACAGTCATTTTTTCACGTCAGCGTGCTCCCTTTGTTGAATAAAGTCTGTAAACACGCATCTTCTGTTCTTTTGCTTTGGGGTCTAAATATATTGTGTTTGACGCAGCCGTAACAGTCTAGCTCCTTCCAGAATTTCTCTTTCACCTCGAGGTCACATCCTACCGTTGGGTCATAACACCCTCAATTTCAAATTTTAGCTTTATCACTTGATCTGACACTCTTTTCACCTCCAAGACATTCTTTGCTAACTCTTCCGTTAAAATAACCCGTACTCCATTTCTCTTCCCATCTACACCGTGGTAAAATAATTTGAAGCCTGAAGACTTCAAAGTGCCCACATTCAGTTCTAGGCTCTGTGCTTTCCTCTTCTCTTTCTGCCTAAGAACCCCCTTTCCACCTCTCCTTCGTCTTCGACCCACAGTAACTGAATTTCCATTCAATTAAATTTCCATTGGAGGTATTTTCTTCATATTCATTTAATTCAGCTCTCACTTACAGCCACTGAATGTAACATTTTTTATGAACAAAATCTACTGCAGGGAGATTCCATTGCCTTTAAATTATATTATTAGGGAGCTTAATCACCTTAGTCATAAAGCTAACCTGAACATTGACAGTGGAAACTCTATAGTCTCAGGCACCTGAGGTTGTACTCTTCAGAAATGACCCAATTTTGGGCAATTTATCTCAACAGACGTTTGAACCACTTTCAGGACTGTGGTCTCCATATCACCCCCACGACAATACAATAAAAACTCAGTTCATCGAGTATTAATCGATTTTCCTGAACAAGGGCTGATCAGATAAGAAGAACATGAGAAGTGGTTATATTAAGTAAGCAGACTCCCATTCAAGTATTGCTGTTCAATGTTAGAATTAGAAGTGGTTAACTTATAATTGTACTTATTTATATAGCTTAGACAGTTAAAGGCGAAATTTGCATTGTTAAAAAAAAACAAAAAACCTACATGTCATATACTGTATGTTAAAACTGTATGACCGGACAGTAAATTATTTAAATGGTCTTTTGAAAACTCTTCCCTCTCTAGCCCTAATTAATTTTAATTATTATTTTAAAAATTGGCCGGGCAGGACATGGAGCTCCAATCGGACACTGTACAGACTGAAATCGTGACCCTGGACTGTGTCTATCATTTTCTCGTGAATGCGCTGAAAATCGCATTACAGCAAAAGACTTGCAGTAGCTCTATGGGAACTGAACCTCTGGAAAATACAAAAATGGCCATCCCTCTTTTGCCAACAACTGGCTTTACTGCGAGAAAGCACAAGCAGAGCAAAAAAACAAAAAAAAATAGAAGGATAAAAATGGAGGTGGGACTAAGCTATACATAGGACATTAATTTCAGGGATGGCGTCAACTCAGGGACCTGATCAGACTCATGGTTGACGTGGAACTGGCTAAATTTCTGCACGACTGAACATAACTGAACTGTTCGCCCCTCCAGGGTCTCAACCAAGCCAGTTGTGGATACCAAGCCCACTTTGGAACTTAAGAAAATCATTGAGGCTGAGGTAGGGAAGATCATTACCGCTCTGAAGTGCTCAAAGGCCAGGGATGCTTATGAACTTGATACCGAATTCATAAACAACATATTCTGATGCATGGTAGCATATGTTTTTAAAAAGGCAGCGGGAGCAGAACTGAGTTCGGTTGTACTTTATTGAATAATGTTCTCACGTTATTTTTTGATCAATCCTCATCCACAAATCCATCAAAGTCCTCATCTTCTGTATTTGAAATGAACAGCTGGGCAAGTTCTCAATCAAACATGCCAGGTTCCTTCTTGCCATTGTCGGAGTCAGTCTCGTTGCCGCGCGGCTCCTCAGAAATGAGGTTTTACGAAAGCTCGAACCACAGTGCAAGCAGACACGTGAGCCCAAGCATCCACAATCCAATCACAAATTGTGGCGTAACTCGCCCGGCGCTGCCTCCTAGTCTTAGTAGAGCTGCGTTCGCCATTTGTCATCCATGGGTCCCACGGCGTTCGCAACTTCACTTTGAACGCCCTGTTTACACCGATGTCCAGCGGAGTTCCTTCAAGCCTCCCTGAATGATGGCAAGCTCCAAGTTATTGCACTCAGTCGAATGGTGACTTGAGACGCTTCTCCCGGCTGTTCTTTGCTCATTAATCCATTGCTCGAGTTGGTCTTCCAACTCGGGCCACCTCGCCTTTTTTCCGCATTTTGTTTTTCTTTTTTTTCCCGCGGTAACTCAGCTTCGTCTTCTTGACTTGGTGAAGCTCGTTTTCCTGCTTCCTCCACAACATTTACAGATTTTGGAACTCGGTGCCCACATAAGGCGCGCCGCATTATAAGACGCCCCGTCCATCCATCCATCCATCCATTTTCTGAGCCTCTTATCCTCACAGGGGTCACAGGAGTGCTGGAGCCTATCCCAGCTATCATCAGGCAGGAGGCAGGGTACACCCTGAACTGGACGCCAGCCTATCGCAGGGCACATATAAACAAACAACCGTTTGCACGGGCAATTTAGATTCTTCAATTAACCTACCACGCATGTTTTTGCGATGTGGGAGGAAACTGGAGAAAACCCACACAGGCACGGGGAGAACATGCAAACTCCACACAGGCGGGGCTAGGGATTGAACCCCGGTCCTCAGAACTGTGAGGCAGACGCTCTAACCAGTCGGACACCGTGCCGCCGCCCTGTCCATTTTCGAGAAAATTTAAGACTTTTAAGTGCGCCTTATGGTCGGGGGGTTAAATTTGCCGGTGCGTTTAGTTATTTGCTGTTGTGTTTTGCACTTCAGGGCCACTGAAGTAATAACCCATCAGCAGCAAATTGAGAGAAAAAAAATAACTTTTGGAACAGGAAACTTGGTTCATATTTTTGAAATATGAACTATGAACATAGTTCTTTTTGAGAACAGTGAACTCAACTTTTTTTGAACTAGTTAAGCCTTTCCCAACACTGACGTTACTTACATGCAGGGTGCTTAAAAGTTTTGCACAGTCTAGTCACTGTGTGACATATGGCCAAAATACTACCATCTGATCTGTAAGTGGGTACACGTTGAGACATGTAGGTGAAAAACATGGCAAATGTGGTCATAGAGGAATAACGTGTCAAATGGGCTATGTACCCAAACAGAAGAGGGTTTCGGAAGATACTCAAGTAATAAAATATTTGATAACTGCAGCCCTACATTCAATTCCCCTATTGTATTGTTATATTTGTATTGTTCATTAAAACCCTTGCTTCAGATCCCTGTGCGATAACCTGCAAAAGATTGCTCCTAAAAAATTAGAAAGCTGCTCCTCAAATGTTTCTCCACTTACCTTAATAGAAGCCAATGTTGTCATGGGATCCGGCAAATCTTTGTAATTCAAATGTAGAGTTAATTTTTAGAATCTGGATCTCTTTCTTTAACCTATTTCTCCTCCTAATTTAATGTTTTCATGCAGTGTGGTTTCCAGGAAAGCAGGTTCTGAGACAGAGCAATACACAAAATAAACCACATGAAAATCTATGGTTGCTTATAATGCTGGTGAATTTGCATGACGATATGTATATTGGAACACATCAATGTTCGTGTTATTGTTTGCTTTTGGAATTAAGAAAAGAATACACACACACACACACAAAAGCGTATTTAGTCAGCCACCAATTGTGCAAGTTCTCCCACTTAAAAAGATGAGAGAAGCCTGTAATTTTCATCGCAGGTATACCTCACCAATGAGAGATAAAATGAGGGAAACAAATCCAGAAAATCATGTTGTCTGATTTTTAAAGAATTTATTAGCAAATTATGGTGGAAAATAAGTATTTGGTCACCTATAAACAAGCAAGATTTCTGGCTCTCACAGACCTGTAACTTCTTATTTAAGAGGCTCCTGTGTCCTCCACTCGCTACCTGTATTAATGGCACCTGTTTGAACTCGTTATTAGTATAAAAGACACCTGTCCACAATGAGGTTGTGGACAGGTCACACTCTAAACTCCAGTATGGCCAAGACCAAAGAGCTGTCAAAGCTCAGAAACAAAATTGTAGACCTGCACTAGGCTGGGAAGACTGAATCTGCAATAGGTAAGCAGCTTGGTGTGAAGAAATCAACTGTGGGAGCAATTATTAGAAAATGGAAGACATACCACTGATAATCTCCCTCAATCTGGGGTGCCACGCAAGACCTCACCCCGTGGGGTCAAAATGATCACAAGAACGGTGAGCAAAAATCCCAGAACCACACAGGGGGACCTACCGAATGACCCGCAGAGAGCTGGGTCCAAAGTAACAAAGTCTACCATCAGTAACACACTACGCCGCCAGGGACTCAAATCCTGCAGTGCCAGACGTGTCCCCCTGCTTAAGCCAGTACACGTCCAGGCCCATCTGAAGTTTGCTATAGGGCATTTGGATGATCAAGAAGAGGATTGGGAGAATGTCAAATGGTCAGATGAAACCAAAATAGAATTTTTTGGTAAAAACTCAAACTGTCGTGTTTGGAGGAGGAATATTGCTGAGTGGCTTCCAAAGAACACCATACCTACTGTGAAGCATGGGGGTGGAAACTTCATGCTTTGGGGCTGTTTTTCTGCAAAGGGGCCAGGACGACAGATCCGTGTAAAGGAAAGAATGAATGGGGCCATGTATCATGAGATTTTGAGTGAAAACCTCCTTCTATCAGCAAGGGCATTGAAGATGAAACGTGGCTGGGTCTTTCAGCATGACAATGATCCCAAACACACCGCCCGGGCAACGAAGGAGTGGCTTCCTAAGAAGCATTTCAAGGCCTAGCCAGTCTCCAGATCTCAACCCCGTAGAAAATCTTTGTAGGGAGTTGAAAGTCTGTGTTGCCCAGCGACAGCCCCAAAACATCACTGCTCGAAAGGAGATCTGCATGGAGGAATGGGCCAAAATACCAGCAACAGTGTGTGGAAAACCTTGTGAAGACTTACAGAAAACATTTGACCTCTGCCAACAAAGGGTATAAAAAAAAGTATTGAGATCAACTTTTGTTATTGACCAAATACTTACTTTCTACTATAATTTGGTAATAAATTATTTAAAAATCAGACTATAATGCAGCCCTGCGACTGGCTGGCGACCGGTTCAGGGTGTAGCCCGCCTCCCGCCCAAAGATAGCTGGGACAGGCTCCAGCAGCCCGCGAACCCAGTGAGGATAAGCGGTAAAAGAAAATGTATGGATGGGTGGATGGATGGATGGATGGTTGGATGGAAGAAGGAGAAGCGGGTTAGAAAATGGATGGATGGATGGATAGTTTTAAAGCATTACAGGTCACAGAGGAGAGTAATGGATTACTCCTTACTTCCAGTGCCAATATTTAATCCCATAGATAAGATTTGCATCTGTCCTGTATTTTGAGCTAAAATGGTTAGTACCATACAGCAGTGGCTACCAACCAGGGGTCTGTGGCACACTGGTGTGCCATGAGAGATCACCAGGAGTACAGAGGGAAATTATCCAATTTCACTTAATTTGTCTGAAAATTACGATTTATTAATTACAAATATATAATTATTTATCTATCTATGCCAGCAACATAAGGTGACAGGACAATTAGATACCATTAGATGGCAGAAGGTACAATAATTTTCAGTCAAGTAAATTTGTGAGTTAATTGAGACGAGATCATCATTATCTCAGTATGCTGTACATACTTTTTGGGACATTTTTGTTTGGTGGTGTGCCAGGGATTTTTCTCATGTAAAATGTATGCCTTGGCTAGATAAAGTTCAGTAAACACTGCCGTACAGGATGTATTTGTACTATATACTGTATATTATGTTACAAATCCTAGATCGGATAAACGGCAGTAGCATGAAGTGTGGGATAGCGTGTGAGATCCCCAGTCTGATTGAAAAGAGGTAGTCTATTAGTGGTGATCGGTATGTAACTTGTCATTAGTCATCCAATCACAGACCTCCTAAGTGTGTGAATGTTTTACTTATTAGCAATATGAAAGTTAAAAACAAAGACTGTGCAACTGCAACAAGCAATGAGGGGGTAAAAAAAATACAGGTTTAGGCAGTTGCTCTTATTCAATTGTTCAGGCAAAAGTAGCATGAATATCTTTTGATAAAGCATATGTGTTGAATAATGCCTTCTTTTCTTCTTTTGCATTTAAAAGTTTGGAAAAAGTCAGTTTCAAATTGAAATATTCTTGTTTCTTTACCTAATAAAACAGTATACCTAAGTCTTATAAAAACACGGAAATTAATGTCGATACATGGAGATTTTGTATATTTGTCACTGTTTCAAGCATTTGTGCAGTGATAACACTAATAGACACATTGTAAACATTTTCTGTCCTATATTTTGTTGTGAAAATGAATAACAACCCCACATCTAGGTTAAATGTTTCCATCTTACACATGCTGCCTACCGCCTGCGTACTTGTGCAGTGATGCCAGTATACGTGGTGAGCTTACAGGCAGCTAAAAGAATGACAAGTGGCCAAAGTACAAAGAAATGTCAAGCTGAACAGGGTGATTGCAGGGAGAGGGAGGGGGCTGGCAGGAGAGGCGGTGGTGGTGAAGGGGGGGATAGAGTCGCAGCAAGCCTGCAGTGATGAGGACATCGCCGCAGCTCCTGTCACTTCCTATTAGCTCCCCATACACACTTGCTGTAGTTGTAATTAATTCATTGCGCGCTCTAAAATGTGAGTGTTAAAGTTTGTGTGTGCATGTGTGTGCGCATGTATTTTATGTGTGTGTCATGCTGGGGGTTAATCCAATAAATTGCGTCTCCTCTCACTGTGACTCCATTACCCCTCCGTACGTCCTGTCATGCCCACTCACGGACCACACCTCAGTGATTGGCCAGCTTTATGGCAGCTGCTGAACAGCATCAATGTGGAGAAGTGTAAGGGCCCTATTTTTGTGAACGGCGTAAATCCGGCCCAGCGCGGCCCAGCGGATCTGAAAGTGTGTGTGTGGCCACTGTTGGGGTGTTTACAGCCGATGTGATGCGCGCCCAATCAGAGTGGCTCCTCTCGATCCCTTTAAATGTGGCACACTGACAGCCTCGACAGAGACGTCACTGTGCAAAAGAGGACGATCCGTAATCTCACCGATCCGTTATGCGTGGAGCATTGTCACTGCTCTTGGGTGTTTTGGCAACAAACCCTTAATACCCTTATTGAATACAGACTCTTCTTTTCCTTTCGGCTTGTCCCTTTAGGGGTCACCACAGCGCGTCATCTTTTTCCATGTAAGCCTATCTCCTGCATCCTCCTCTCGAACACCAACTGCCCTCATGTCTTCCCTCACGACATCCATCAACCTTCTCTTTGGTCTTCCTCTAGCTCTCTTGCCTGGCAGCTCCATCCTCATCATCATTCTACCAATATACTCACTATTTCTCCTCTGGATGTGTCCAAACACTTGAAGTCTGCTCTCTCTAACTTTGTCTCCAAAACATCGAACCTTGGCTGTCCCTCTGATGAGCTCATTTCTAATCCGATCCAACCTGGTCACTCCGAGAGCGAACCGAATCATCTTCATTTCCGCCACCTCCAGCTCTGCTTTCTGTTGTCTCGTCAATGCCACTGTCTCTAATCCATACATCATGGCTGGCCTCACCACTGTTTTATAAACTTTGTCCTTCATCCTAGCAGAGACTCTTCTATCACATAACACACCTGACACCTTCCTCCACCCGTTCCAACCTGCATGGAGCCGTGTCTTCACTTCCTGACCTCACTCACCATTGCTCTGGACGGTTGACCCCAACTATCTAAAGTCCTCCACCCTTGCTATCTCTTCTCCCTATAGCCTCACTCTTCCCCCACCACGCCTCTCATTCATGCACATGTATTCTGTCTTACTTCGGCTAATCTTCATTCCTCTGCTTTCCAGTGCAGCCCTCCATCTTTCAGCGCTGATCCCTGATGCAGTCCCACCTCCACATTAAATTCGTCTGTCACACCTACAGCACACCTCACCACTGTTCTGCTGCCCTCGTACATGTCCTGTATTATGATAACATACTTCTCTGCCACTCCAGACCTCTCTGGGTACTCTGTCATAGGCTTTCTCTAGATCTACAAAGACACAATGTAGCTCCCTCTGACTTTCTCTGTACCTTTCCATCAACATCCTCAAGGCAAATAATGCATCTGTGGTACTCTTTCTAGGCATGAAACCATACTGTTGCTCGCAAATACTCACTTCTGTCCTGAGTCTAGCCTCCACTACTCTTTCCCGTAAGTTCATTGTGTGGCTCCACCATCCTATGCTGTCTAGCCACACTCTCCCCTACCACTACCTTACAGCCGGTAACCTCCTTCAGATTACATCGTCTGCACAAAATGTAATCCACCTGCATGCTTCTACCTCCGCTCTTGTAGGTCACCCTAAGTTCATGTCCCTTCTAGTAAAAAAGTGTTTACTACAGCCATTTCCATCCTTTTTGCAAAGTCTACCACCATTTGTCCCTCCAAGTTCCTTTCCTGGATGCCGTACTTACCCATCACTTCTTCATCACCCCTATTTCCTTCACCAATATGTCCATTACAATCTGCACCAATCATGGCTCTCTCTCTGTCTGGGATGCTCAGAACTACTTCATCTAGCCCCTTCCAGAATTTCTCTTTCACCTCTAGGTTACATCCTACCTGTGGAGCATAGCCACTCATCACATTATACATCACACCCTCAATTTCAAGTTTCAGCCTCATCACTCGATCTGATACTCTTTTCACCTCCAAGACATTCTTAGCCAACTCTTCTTTTAAAATAACCCTGACTCCCATTTCTCTTCGCATCTACACCATGGTAAAATAATTTAAACCCTGCCCCTAAACTTCTAGCTTTACTGCCTTTCCACCTGGTCTCCTGGACACACAATATATCAACCTTTCTCCTAATCATCATGTCAACCCACTCCCGAGAATTTCCTGTCATAGTCCCAACATTCAAAGTCCCCAAATTCAGTTCTAGGCTCTCTGCTTTCCTCTTCTCTTTCTGCCAAAGAAAGCTGAATTTCCACCGGCGCCCTGCAGGTTGACGGCGCTGGTGGCGGACGTTGTTAACCCGGGCCACGACCGATCCCATATGGAATTCTTTGGATGAACGCTCATATTTGTTTGGCAAAGTTTTAAGCCCTATGCCCTTCCTGATGGAACCCTCTGCATTTATCCGGGCTCGGGACCGCCCTACAGTTTGCACTGGCTTGTGCCCCCCATAGGGCTGCATTACCCTTATTAAATACAGAATGAGCTAGTGAATTTGATTTTCATAACACCAATATTCTTAATTACACCAAAATAGGAGCAGTAACAGTAACCAACAAATTGAAAAGAAAAGAAAAAACAAATAATAATAATAATAATAAATACAAAGGCAGCATTTGAAATTGTATTTGAAATGCAATCCACAACATGTAAAACATAAACTGAAATGTTCTTTTCCTCAAATACAAATATGTAAAATCCTTTATTTGCTCCTCTCTCTCTCTCTATGTCATAAAAGGAGTTCTAAATTTAATGGGTTGTATTTTGTCGTTAAGATATTACATTTCAACCAAACCGGAAGGAAAATGTAATCCCTCAAATTTTAGGGTTGCTCCAGCAACCCTAAAAAACAATGGTGACATATGATATACATTATTTTGAAGTGTCCAGGAGTATTTCCCTCATATCCAGCGGAGAATTGTTATGTAAGTGAATACAGAACAGTGTAAAAGATGCTGCTGCTGAGTGTTTTGGAGAGGATGTGAGTGATTATCCAAGATGGAGAGCACAGGTAGTTTGCTCAGTGATATCAGGTGCCTCACTGATTCAAACATCTCCATCTTCAGTCCCATAATGTCATCAGCCTTCTTAATGAGTATACTTGAGTGGACAATGAGGTTGCTCTTTTTGCATGATATTTGACGGGGCGCAAATGGGTTTTCACACGAGCATATATGTCTATCATTTAAAATCATTAGTATCCTTCCTCGGACAAAAAAAAAAAAAAAAAAAAAACAAAGATGACTGAAGATTTAAAAATCATGAAAATGTATCCAAACGTTGGACTAGTACTGTATAATTAGTGGAAAGACTAAGTTTCTGTACTTAATTTATTCTTTGTATTCAAAATAAATACAATTCATATTTTGATTTTAGTAAATATTTATACATTTTTATCTTAAGCACTCTGCCAGTCAAATGCATATGTAATAAGATTAATATGTCATTTGCATTTAAATGTGTATTTAGATCTGGGACAATATTGACATCAGACAACTGAAATGTCAAATGAGTATGTAGATCAAGTTAAACCATTTCTGAGCTGGAAGTACAGAATCAGAAAAATAAATTCTCTTTAAAACTCTAAAATGATATATTTGGACATTCTTGAGAGATTAGAATATTGCTGCTCGAATATGCAGAAGTAACATTCATTTTCTGTATGTGTTAAGAAATGAGGGACAGTCTATGCATTAAAATTAAAGTCGGGGAATAATTGTGGATTTGTTTTTGCTCAAGGCTCCCGACAGTCTAAGCCTAAAGATCAGAGGCTGAAGAAGCAAAGCCAACGAATGTACTGCATGTGGTAAACACTCACAAAATTATCCTTGTATTATAAGAGCATGTCTTGAAACAATTATACTGTAGTTTTTTTTCTAGTGTGCCCCACCGTTTGTACAAGCACCGCACAAAACTCTGATAATAAAGTTATCACAAATGATGAATGTGGTCCTGTCTTGACTGAGCCATATGTACATTGTTGATAGCAACGTCAGTGTAAAACACACATTATTTCAAAGCTGTTGTTTTAAAGGAGACATATTGTGCATTTTTTTTCACAATTAAAAAAGTTGCCATGTGTCATGAAAACATATTTGTGCCACGCTTTCAGCAAAATACCAAGTACAATAAATACATCACACTTGCATCCTCTAATTTTTGCCTCACTTATCCCGTTTTGAGTGAACGGCCCGGTCTCATGCAAATGAGCCACTGCGCATACAGTATGTACGGTGAGGCCAATGTCGAGTACAGTTTTCTATACCTCACTTGCTGAACACCGAGTCTAGAAAGTGAGTGTGAACTCCAAAGCACACAGGAGCCTTCTCAACGACATGATGGATTTTATTTTCACTCATGTAGTCAGCACTTCATCACCAAGCTGCCAAATGACACTTTTCAATTAATGTGCAGGTGAGTGTATAGGGCACATGCAGCCAGCACTTTGCCAAATACAAATACCTCTGCCAACGACCCTCACCTTGTCCACAACTTCACTGAACAATCGAGTATGTTCCACTTATCAGATGTGTTAGTGTTAGCCAACACGAATCTGAATGAGAGCAATGTTCGCACAGCCTAGCTGCAGTACCAAGTCATGGGTGAAAAACTCAGTGTGGGTTGATTAACTGTTTGAAGAAGCTGACTTGTGAGATTATAAATTCGAAACAGATCACTGACAGACCAATTTTTGGAAATAAGCAGCTAACAAAAGATTACTCGGTTGTTTATTTTCACACTTGGCACCCAACTATTTGTATACAATCAATTGAAAAGTAAATTTTCCATAAGATTTTCCCTGTAAGGAAGATTTCAACATGTGGTTACTTTAAAAGGATGGTGGATTTGAACACAAGGCTAGATGGACAACACTGAAGGCATCATCTCCTTAATCTAAAACCCTTTAGTAATCCACATGGTGTTAACGCCATATTATGAATTTAAATTCATAAGTATTCATATCTTCGTCACATACTTTTGAAAAGGTCTCACACTAAGGGGACATTACAGTTTTCAAGAGCTGGACAATACGAGCTCCTAGTAGAAGTGTGTCTAACAAAACAAAACCTCTGTGTCAGATCCAGGTCTGCCCAGAAACCTGTAGGTGGTGCTTGACGAAAAAGGCCCACTAATCTGAGAGTGGGCCCCGGCCCAGATCTCACTGAGTGGAAAGCACCCGGCCATCTGTGGGTCTACACACCCTCCTGGCACTGTGCACTACAAACACACTTGCACAATGACTCGATGGATGTTCTTTGAGTGCAGCAATGTACAAGGAAATGCACTTTCCTAGAAGTGGACTGAGCTAAATGAAAGAGATGAATGTGACACCAAAAGACAAAGAGGACTTTCAAAAT
Organism: Phyllopteryx taeniolatus; assembly: GCF_024500385.1. NCBI lineage: Eukaryota > Metazoa > Chordata > Actinopteri > Syngnathiformes > Syngnathidae > Phyllopteryx > Phyllopteryx taeniolatus. Next base: position 13,324,499 of record NC_084511.1, on the reverse strand, counting down.
CAAAGCTGCATTTTTATTTGTCTGCTCCGTTGAACAGACGATATTACGGCTACACCTGTCTAACGAGCAAGACGGCTTTCAGTATCATCTCCTCTGGAAGGTGGCGCGGTCGTGTCGACCTTCTGCGTTGGCTGGGTGGGAGGCCAGGAGGACACCCTGTGCCCTGCCCTCACCCGCCGCGGGGCCATCTGGACAGGGGAAACACACGCAGAGCACCTGGCCAGACCTGGAACGTGCACAATGACACGTGCATGGACACACCTACGGGGCTGCATAGCATGGTTAGGCATATGCCTCTACCCACGCCTGCACAAAAATTAGGCAGCATTCATAATTTTATTCTGACTCAGCCAATTATATTTTGGATCTAGGTCTTCATTCAGGTCTGTCCAATGAAATGCATGTATTTACATATTTGAAGAGCATTTTCAATTTATTTTGAAACGCAACACAAATTACTTATTGTTTATCAGCTCAAATGAAAACTCAAGACAAATACGACCGAGGATGTATAATTTGTAATTTGACCAAAGCTTTGGATAACATGCAAGTCTGAAGTTCCAGGATCACACAAGACTTGAGCAAATCTGCAGACTTCAGCTCAGTAAGCATGTGAAAGATTTACTCCTCCACAGTTGTACGCCACATAACGGAAAAATGGGGGTCTGCTGTACCTCAACAGTTTTTACAAACACCCCCGCTCCCGCACACACACACACACCTACACACACACATCTTTTCGTCTTAAAAAAAAGCCCTAATTATTCATTCATGTGAAACATGCATATGTGTATTGCCATTCATTCAGGTCGCAGCATTCTCAGGGCACTGAATCGAAAAATGCTGTTTTTAAAATGGTGATTTCATTTATTAAGGAAAATAAGTTACCTGGTCCTTTGTGAAAAAGTAATGCCCCCCTAAACCTAAGAACTGGTTGGGCCATCCTCAGTAGCAGCAACTGAAATTAAGCGTTTTCTATAACTAGCAATGAGTCTTTCACATCTCTGTGGAGATATTTCGGAATTGTTTGAATTCAGTAAAAATGGAAGGTTTTTGAGCATGAACGGCCTTTTTAAGGTCCTGCCACTGCATTTCAATCAGATTCAAGTCTGGACTTTGACTAGGCCACTCCAAAACCTTCATTTTGCTTTTTTTAAGCCATTCTGAATTTGACTTGTTGGTGTGTTTTGGATCGTTATCCTGCTGCAGAACCCAAGTGCGCTTCAGCTTGAGGTCATAAACTGATGGCTGAACAATATCCTTCAGAATCTCTGCGCCCTTTGCACAATGGTCATTACATCAGACTATTGTTCTATTAGTCATTTCAAATTGTTCTAATTCCTAGAGGTCTCTGCATGTTTTTGCACATTGTCAAAAAATAAAACGTAAAAATAAAGATTGTACATTACTGGTAACCTTTTATTGCTCAGTGACCGTGCTTTTTATGTCTTTATGTCTCAAAGTATTCTCTGCCAATTGACTGTCTGCTGTCGTACTAGAGCGGCTCCAACAACCGGAGATAAATTCCTGGTGTGTTTTTGACATACTTGGCAAATAAAGATGATTCTGATTCTGTTAAAGAACAGAATTAATGGTTCCACCAATCACAGCACATTGTCCAGGTCCTGATGGAGAAAAGCAGCCAAAGACCATCACACTACCACCACCCTGTTTGATTGTTGGTATGATGTTATTTTTCTGCTATGCTACATTTACGCCAGATGTAACAAGACACACACCTTCCATTTTTTGTCAATCATCTGTTGTCAAATTTTGTGTAACTCACTGCAAACTTCAACATCAATATCTTGCTCTAAGCTAGAAACGTTTTAATTATGAAATCAAATTAAATGAAACAACAAAATAATTGATCTGAATTTAAATTTTCCTAATTGTGACTCTATAACTAGTATAGTAAAGTAGTCCAGGATGGAAACATCTCCTGTTCTGGAGGAAGTCTGAGAATCTCCTGAAGTCTCCAATAAAGCCACAAAAAGTGGCTAGATTTGTTACTTACTGGCAAAAGAAGAAAAAAAAGGTCTATGGAGGGGTCGAAAAGGTAGCTCAATAGCGCGACAAAGGTTATCATTTGTTGATCATTTGGCAAAAGTAAGTCGCCGCTGGTTCGTTGCACGCCCTAGCTCCACTCCAGTCGCACTGCCAACGAAAGCCGTACTCATTTGCGTTTGCCATCATGTCATTCACTTAACCCGAGAGATGACTGTTTAGCAGAATATACATTTGCTACATTATCACTCCGACCAGCATAACCCTACAGTACATTTTTGTCGACTCTTCAAAAATGACCTCACTGACTTCTGACCTGGTATGCATGTGATAGCCTTTATTTGTTGTTGGGTTTTTTTGCAGATCATTTTGACATTGTTATTGTCTGGATGCCAAACTTTGCGATGCAATTTCACCTGACGTTTCACTCTTGCAGTCCATGTGCCTGCCATGCAAAAGTTTCTTTCTGTGGACTGTAAACTAACTTTTTATTTCATGTAAACCATTTTTGAATGTTGAAACAAACAGCAGTTTTAGCCAAAAGGTTAGCTCTTGCTAACTTAGCTTAGTTTAGTTTAGAAACACGGCAGTGAGTTTCAGTACTCATACACATTAACACCCTCATACAAGCTTCACACAAGCATTGGTTTTTACTGTCATTATTTAACAACGTTTTATGGCATCTTTCTGTTTTTTGTTTAGTTTTTTTTGCTAGAAATATATACAGTACGTTTAAGCAGCAGCTCAGTTACGTCGCTTGAAACAAGCAAACTAATATTTTTTACCAATTTGCATTGGAAAATTTTTTTAAAAACAAATGACAACTTTGTTATACTGTTTACAGTGCAGGTGTAGCGGATAGAAAATCACAAAACAAAACTATAAAATGTTACACACTATATTTGCAGTTTGTACAATCTACTGTATGTATATTGAACACTGCTCTGGCACAGTTTTACTTCACACATTGGTGCAAAAGGTCAAGATTTAACATAGTGCTTACATAAATGTATTAGCGCTCACTCACATTATATTCACCCAGGGCGGTTTGCATTTTATTAAGTGTTAACTCGGTTTCAAATGCCTGTAGTGTTTTTGTGTACATTAACCAACTCACTGCTGTGCACATTTTACATCAGCTACAAATGAAAACTGTAGTGTCGCCAACAAAACGTAATAGTTTGATGTCGTTATTTGAAGTTGATAATGCATTTGAAAGCATTTGATGCTCCAAAAGCCCGTTTCAGATTGTGGTGTGTAATCTTTTGAGCTGTTAAACAGGGATGGATATGTGTGCGTGTGTGTGTGTGTGCGTGTATATGACTTGCAAAATGATCTTTGTACATTATATGTATAATCAAGACGACATCAGGAGACTATATCTGAGCTGGAGACTCCCACTCAAACCCACACATGCCTTTCACACAGCACTCGTCTGTCTGTGGTGATGTTAATGTTAAGCCCCTCTGCTTCTGCCTGTAGATGAGTGTTTTACATTTGCTTCCAACAGACTCTGCCTGCGCTGCTTTGGAGAGTGCTACATTTGGTTAAAAGCCATTATTATGGTAATGTGAGGGTGCTTGAGATAATGGCAAGATGAGAGCAACTCGACTGCTTCTGACATAACAACCCTACTTTATCTATCTCTTCAGCTTCTTCCCGCTCGCACTCGCTGTCCCGGTTTTTGGCCCACTTTCTCACCCTGACTCACCTTTCTCTTTTCCTGATCGCAAAGCAATTTTTCACGAGACGCCGAGCTCGCAGCACAGCTATTTTATCATCGCAGTAGTCCAACATTATTGCGCGAGGGTTTCTGGTGTTTGACCGTCGCCTGTCAACCATTTTTGTGGCATTAAATGAAAAATGGTATCGCATCTAGCTATAGCTGTGTGGCAGTTAAGTCCAGGTGATACATGTGACCCGAGGAGCTCGTCTCTGAGGAGAAGGCAGAATCGCAATGAGCGCCGCTTCAGCTCAGACAGGAGAAGCCAACGTGTAAGTCACCGGCAACAGATTTTTCAGGTCACTGGCATTGAAAAATTGAAACATTGTGATGCTGACAGATAGAAAGCAGAGCAGGAAGAAATGGAGTGAGAGAGTCAAAGAGAGGAAAAGGGAGCAAAAATGAGAAAAAGAAACAAGGGTGGGCGTGGGGGGAGGGGGATTGAGAGGAATGTAATGCCATGCACATCGAATTTTCCTTAATATGATTTTGTGTTCTGTGTCTATTCAAGTCAGCCCTGATTTGGTTGTGTGTTCTAATCGCATCAGAGCAGGGATTTGCTCAAGCTTTTTCACTGCTGTTGTGTTGCCCCCCCCTTATTGCAGTTGGCATCAGCCGTCATGACACAAATCCCCTCTGATAAATTAAAAATGATTGATTCAGAGTCAACGATGGAAAGTGCACCGCAGGGAGTGAGCAAGTGTCTCCACTTGTATATGTTTTTGCGTGTGCTGACTTGCACTCGCAACATGGAGCGCAATCCTTCCGTTCCACGCAGGCGTATGTTGTGTGTCTTCTGCTACAGTGTGCAGGTCTCATCTGTATGTACGCTCTGCGAGACACAATCGTGGGCTTATTCCGCAGGATTCCTGTCAGCTGAAAAGAATGTGAGAAGATGGCAGCTACCCGACGTGTGAACCTCAAAGCCATCATCGTCGATGTAATGCTCTAAGCGGCGGATCTTGCCAACATCAACTAAATGCGTGAAATCCTGGACCAAGAAGTGTGAAAATCCGCCAAGAACACGGAGCGAGCTGTGAATATCTACATAAGCACAATAACTTACAGTCATACGCCAAGTAAAAAGTGTTGCAGGTTTAATTACGGGAGCACATGCACGTCTAGTTTGTCTTACATTCACTTATTGCTCCTAAAACAGATATACTCACTTTTACACACACGCACACGCACATACTCGGGTTGTGGGCTCTGGCTCCCCCAATTAAGCGGAGGAGTGTTGTGGAGCATCGGTGTCGGGGGATTCTGCTTTCTTCTCCTCTGTCAGGTCCCATCACAAAGGCTCCTCATTAGTGTCACCCTCAGCTGTGCCACCACTTTCTCCTTCCCTCTTCCTCACTCCCGTCTCGCTTTGACTTTTCCTCTTTCCGCATCTTCATCTCTCCGCGTGTTTGACTTACTCACACACCTTTTATGACTGAATACTTCCACAAAAGCGGACGCTGATCACCCTATCCTCACTCCTGCCGTGCCTGGACATTGTACATCTTGCTGCTTCAAACCTATACAGTGTGTGCCGAGCAGTGGCGGTTCTAGGCCATTTTTTAGCGGCGGGCCAGACTGGGTGCAAGGGTTTTTCAAGGGGGCCTGGATACACTCGTTGACGGGGGGGATATCGACATTTTTGACAAACTAGTCCAGTCACATCCGATCCAGCCCCCAACCCCGCCCCGCCAATTTGGCTGATGACCAATCCAGGGTGTACCCCACCTCTCACCTAAAGTCAGCTAGGATAGGCTCCAGCTCACCCATGACAAGCAGTATAGAAGATGGTTGGATTGATCTTCAAGTATTATTAAATATTTGTTCGAAAAAATTTCAGTGTGTGTAGTTATTTCTCAAGGAGATATAATCAAATTTAAATCAAATTAAACTTCATTATGATGATGTTGATGTGCCAAAACACTGACTCAGTCATTGTTTCTTTAACATTTTTTACAACATGATACTCTGTCATCATGTAGAGTTTTTGCTTATGTTAGTAATGTCAAGATTTTATTCTCCCAAAAATGTATACATATATATATATATATAATAGTGCAGCTTTACAGTAGTTTAACTTCATTAAAATGTTTTCCTCAGAAAATATTTTTTTTTCTTTGTAATATGATTGGTTTATTCTTGTAAAATGTTTTTTTTTTTTTTTTTTAAACATAGGAAAGGGGAGAGTTGCCCGCAATTAGATGTAAAATTGTCTTCTTGTCAGAAGATTTAAAGATTTCTTTTTTTTGCAGTTTAATTATGACCTAGTCTTAATATTTTTACCCACGTTATTTTTTTCCCACTTTCAGAGTAGCCCTGATACTCCTTCATACACTTGTTATAATGACAGCAAACAGGTGTCTTTTTGTTCTTTGCGGCAATTCGGTGAAAATGAGTGGAGAGATCCTTCAACAAAAGCAAAGGTTGCAAAGTTACTGTTGATCATTAAACCCTCTCGGAAGGCTCGGAAGCTATGTTGATTTGTGCCTCGACAATGCAGTATCATAGACACATAATGATGATAATGATCAATGCTCTGCCAACAGCGCAGTACCAACAGCATGAAAACAAGGCAACAGGGGAGTTGGCGTGGAAGCGTGTAGTTCAGAGATCACGCCGTGCGACGGCGAGAACGAGATGTGTGGAAAAGAGGCAAGCAAGATAAAACAAGGCGATTGTTGTTTGTTTGTTGTTGCCGTTGTTCCCCAGACTAACAATTGCCCCCTTCTTACAGCAACCCCTTCCGTTCCTCTCGTCCATCTCTCTCCTCCATTTGCGCATCTCATTTTATTCTGCAATTAAGAAATCCTGCTTTGATTTCAAGGAAGGGTTATGGGTGTCATATAGGGGAAGTGTGTAAATTTCACTCGCAAAGTCCCCAATCCTAATCTGAACCTCTCTATAGTATATACTATCTGCCTCGCTTTCTCACTGTCTTTTTTCCGCACAATTTGCTATCAAAGACATGATAATTAGGCTGAACACAAGTTCATCTGGCTTCTATTATTTCTCTTTAATTAATAGTGTATAATAATGACATAGTTACTCCACTGCACTTTGTGACTCATTGCATGTGTGTGTGTGTGTGTGTGTGTGTGTGCTCGCGCGCACAAATACTTGAAACCAAGCCCTGCATAGATAAAAGGCGCAGTGTGTCAAAAACTTTCAAACTTTTCTCCCTCTCCTCGCCTCCTTCCCTTCCTTTTCCTCTCCTCCCTTCTCCTCACTCCTCGCCTGTGTAGCTCCTCACTGCAGACCTAATGAGGACATTTCTGTCACGGTCTTCAATCTCACACACGCAGCTGCCAGCCTCGACCAGCTACAAGTCGCAGGTAGCCCCCCCCCAAACAATGAATTGAGAAAAACAAATTGAAGCACGTTTAGTGCAGTGGCGATTGAGGGAGAAAAAGCAGGAGGGGAGTAAGTGAAGGAAGACTTAAAAGGAGACTCAGCGAGAACAGAGCAGGGCTGAATTCACTAATCTCGGAGAAGGCATGAAGTGAACATGCCAACCACCTTCGGCTCCAAGCAAAAGAAAAAAAAATCCGTTGGTTTGGTGATAAATAGGATTTAAGTTGGGGTGACAGCTCTTCTGTGTGAGCGCGTGCACGTTCGCTTCAATGTATGCTCACATCTGTGTTTGTGTGCGCATTGTGCACATAAGCACATTCGACTGATACGCGGCAATGGGCATCCTTCCAGCTAGCCCCGCATGCTTTGCTGTGCGCCGCTTGTGACTTATCTCTCAGAAACAAAGATGGATGTGTCAGCGTGCTTATTAAAACATGCTTTTAGCCCTGGCCGCCACTCTTCAGGAGGAAATCGCTTTCTGCCGGAGATTGACAGAACAGAAAAGAGAAAACAACATCCTCATTTAAGCCCAACATCTTGGACATGATTGCTCGCTTTAAGCCGGGTGTTCCTATTGAGGTTGTTTTAATTGTTGTTTGCTTTTTTGGGGGGGGTTTCATCGCTCCAAATTTATAAGCCATGGTTGGAATCTTTAATTACCTTCAATACGTGTCCCCTTATTTCAAACAATTGCACAGATAAAGTGGCACAGCACAGTGTTTAAGTGCTGTTTTTCCTTCCGGCATCCTCAAAAACAACCCAGTTCAGTCAACAAACTTCTTGTTGGTTGGCCTGTTTTTTTGTTTATTTTTTCAAGGTGCCGAGCGTCCGATTTTGACGAGGCCTCTATCACACCATCGTGCCAACATGATGTCATTTTAGAGAGGAAATGAAAGGCCTTGTGGTGACAAATCAATGCTGACAAGAGTAGCTGAAGAGATCCCTCCAAGCTTCACACAGGATTAGCCGTGTGCCATCGTAAAGAAAAACATGGCCCAGGTGTTTCTATTTACATCACAGTGGAAAACAAAGGCAGGGAGTGCATAGGAAGGCTTCTCTTAATGCCCGGCAAGATGATGGACTCTCTTCATTCCGTATAGCAGATTAGGCATATTTTATGAGCCAATCACTCCCGATGATGTCAGTACAGTAACGCAGTAGGGGGGAAAGTGGGCTTTTTTTTTTTTTTTTTTTTTTAGCCTATAGATTTATAATTTAAGACGGGAAAGCAATATGGAATGGGGAAACGTTGTCATGTGTAATGATGCGTCTTTGGAGCTCCGCTTTTAAGAGAGTGAGTGTCATTTGAACCGAAGTTTGGTATACCTTTGATTTGAAACAGATGCTTTATTGATGAATCACATGGCTAAACTGCCATTATCACATGTCAGAGAGGGATAATACACATGCCATGGAACCTCTGAGGTTCCTTGAAGTCTTTTCTTTCAGATTTGGAAACAAATGATGAGGACACTAGTTTCCCCACGGTGGCATCCTAGTTAGCATACCTGCCTCACTTCCGAGGTCGGTGGTTCGAATCTGGGCTGCGGCCTTCCTGTGTGGAGTTTGTATGTTCTCCCCCTGCTAAATTGGGTTTCCTCCAGGAACTCTGGTTTCCTCCCACATTCCAAAAACTGGAGGTTTACTGGAGAGTCTAAATTGCCTTTTGGTGTGAATGGCTGTTTGTGCCCAAAGATTGGTTGGCCACCAGTCCAGGTCCCACCCCTCACCCAAAGTTAGCTGCAACCAACAACCTCTAACCACTATTATTTTTTTTACATGTAAAAACAACAAACCACCCAACCTTCAATACCGAATGATAAACATGTAGACTGGTATACATGGTCTACCTTTTTTTCTTAACATCCCGACTCCTTCTTTTGGAATAATTTTCACAAAAAGGCAGGCTTAATTTCTGTCCAGTAATTTCAAGAGATTGGTTTCTAAATACATTATAGAAATACATTTATATTTATGTTTGAAGATAATTGCTGGAAACATGAAAAGACAGGGGACTCTGTAGTACTAAATTGCAGAGAGCTGTTAAAAAGTGTTTTGTTTTGTTTTGACCATTTCTGTGTTCCTAATTTTTGGGGGTGTGGCTAAAACAGCCGCCCAGTGAAGTGGTTGGGAAACAGGGATGTGTTCCCCCTGCCCCACTATACAAAAACTTGTGAAAACTAACTGATAAAGTGACAACTTTGTCTTACGTTTGGTTATGCTAGACCAGCGGTTCTTAACCTGGGTTCGGTGAGGCAGTCGCTGGGGTTCAACGGAGGACTCGACACACACCGTGTGTGGGTGTGTGCATGTATCCGTAAAAGCCTTTTTAGACTGCATATTGAATGCAGTGTTCATGCCGTTCAAAACGCAACGCTGTGTCAAGGTGGGCGTTTACCATTGCGCTGCTGCGCCTCGAGTTGAAATGCTTTGGGGTTTTTTTCAACTATATTTATTTAACAACATTTCAACGATACACTTGAGTTGAGTAGCATTTGCTGTGGCATCAGACAGCACATCCAATAATAAAAAAAGGAGCCCAAAAATTTGTAGGATTGTAGAAATAAAGAAAAGGAACAGATTTTGTTGTGAATTTTCACAACGAAGTCCGTTCCTCTGGCATGCCAGTGACACTTACCAAGGGTCATGGCAACAGCAAAATTCACATTCACTTACAGTAAATTTTCATTGAATTGAGTTTTTGGTTTGTTTTTATACTTGAAATTCAAGTTTTGGTGGTTTTGTTCTTTTAACAATGATTTGGTGTGCAACTGATGCATGGTTCATTTTGTGCATAACCTGGATGACTGAGAATCTATACAGGGTTACCCGTTTTTAATTTGAAATAAATGATATTTTATTTTTCAAATTAGGAAGGGTTCCGTGAACTCCAGATGAAACTGGCGGGGTTCCGTACCTCCAACAAGGTTAAGAATCACTGTGCTAGACTACTACATATTGCTAACTTAGAAATGGGAGGGAGAAGAAATTGCCATGCTGCCGCAAATATGCCGTGATATATTGATGTCATGCCTGATGGCAGGCCAAACATCGGACTGTAGCGGCCTAATTTTCCAATAAATATCGGTTTCATTTGAAACTGTACAACTTCAGGGCATGCGACTTGACTCCACCAGTACTTGTCTGATAGCCATGATGAAGTCACACAATGGTAATTCTTTGTGTTCCGTTTCCTCATTCCCTTCTGATGTCTTGCCATAGGAATCAAGGTAATCTCAGGGAGGACACTAGGGAAGAAGTGCATAGAGCATAGAAAGTAGGGACAGAAAGCCTGCCAGCATGTGAGCTCTAAGCTTATATAAGTCAAACTCCCTGGATTTACCTCTTGAACTTGGTCCATAGCAGACAATTTATGCTGAGGTTTTCTGTCTAATTCCATGCAAAGTCGCCACAGACTGGAAGTGTATATGGAGCTGCATGATGGCTCCCAAACTCTGAGACTGTATCGATTATGAAAATGTGACAATAAAGTTGCGATGGTAGCGGTGCAGCCTTTCCAGGTCTGAACAGACACAATAACTACATAATATAGAATCAAAGTCCTTGAAGTTCTAACGAAGTAACAGGAATTTTCAGGTTTGAACTTTCTTCTTCTTTTTCTACTCAGCGCTCTACTGATCAGTCCCGAAGAAAATGTAGGGTATTTCTCTATGTCAAAGCCTCATTTCTCTTGAAATGATAGCAACCAGTTCAAAAGTGTGAACGGGTTATGGGTGTGTACGGACCGGGGCTGAACACAGGTAATGCAAGCTGAACCAAGCAGTTTGTTCGACCTGTCATGCACACAGCTGAACTACAGAATGGAGCACTGATATGAATGTAGAAAGCAAAGGGAAGCTGCAGAAATTGAGTGGAAAAACCAAGTTGTCATCTCTCTGGAAAGGTTTGTATATTTCTTAACTCCTCAAAGGCAACTTTTCGTCAGTGTCCTCTGTGACATTAGACCTCCTCTTCAGAATATATTCTGTTCCAAATTTTATTTTCCTGTGCTTACAGAAAAGACTAAACTCTGACACATGGTGGAACGCTGAGGACCACAGTCTTTGGAGTCTCTACCCAACACTAAAAACCTCTACCAGTCACATTTTAACAGCGCTCATTCAAGATCCAATGAATCAGTTATGTACAGCACAGTATTGTCTCCCAGCAATAATGTTCCTGGGTACAATAGTCCGTTTAAATCAAATTCTTCGTACGGTGTGAACCAAATTGGATCTAGTCTACCTGTCTGTGACCGCCAACAAGAGATAATCTCCCAAGGGTTCCATACAAACTCTGCGGCTGTTCAGTCAACAAATCAAGTTTGACCATAAACAGGGATAGTGATGTACTGTAACTAGGTAGCTTGTAAACGGATGAGTGTTTTAGCATTTACTGTATGTGTTTAGCATGTTGTCTAAAAGCAGCGCATCTTTTTATTGCGTGGAGAGGAATTTCGTCGGCACGGTGGCCGACTGGTTAGAGCGTCAGCCTCACAGTTCTGAGGACCCGGGTTCAATCCCGGGCCCTGCCTGTGTGGAGTTTGCATGTTCTCCCCGTGCCTGCGTGGGTTTTCTCCGGGTACTCCGGTTTCCTCCCACATCCCAAAAACATGCATGAATTGGAGACTCTAAATTGCCCGTAGGCATGACTGTGAGTGCGAATGGTTGTTTGTTCCTATGTGCCCTGCGATTGGCTGGCAACCAGTTCAGGGTGTACCCCGCCTCCTGCCCGATGACAGCTGGGATAGGCTCCAGCACGCCCGCGACCCTAGTGAGGAGAAGCGGCTCAGAAAATGGATGGATGGATGGAATTTCGTCACAACGTCCCCTTGTGCACTCAACTTTTTTTTATTTTTTTTTACTTTTTTGTACTGGAGCCTGCTAGATTGTCCAGACATTTTTTTCAAATGATCAACAAAGGCCAGTTTGCTTCACAGTGTGTTCATTAGCACTGTTTCACTCACTAGCTTGATGCCACCCGTCCTACGAACATTCTGCCAAACTCGAACAGAAGAGCGCAATCACATGTTGTTTGTTGTTGTGAATCTACCTGACATGATTGGGTTTTTGTGGTGTTGAGGCAAAAAGGTGGAGTACCCAAGTGCAAGGAAGCGGGGCGGAAAGGCAGGAGTGCAGGAATCTCAAAAAGGTATTAATTTCAACAACAACAAAAAAGGCAAACAAGGATCATGAACACTAAATTAACAAAGTCAAAAAAAATCTAAATTCAAATTAACAAAGAAACACATGGAAACAAAAGACCACAAAGAAACATGACGGAAAAATTGGATATGAAGACAGATGACAATACACCAACACAGACTGAAAGAAAGGACGGGAACTAAACACAAGCAAACTGACAAGACAACGATGAGCATCTGGACAAGACACGAGTAGCTGGAAGGAGCTGATTGGTAGACACAAGGGACAGGGCTGACGAGAACAGGTGGAAATGAAAACCTAACGCGCAAAATAAGACATTAACATTAACAAGGGACACAGGGAAAAAAAACATGACATGACAAAAAAAAAATAATCTAATCTAATCGAAACAAAGTCAACAAAAACACGGATCATGACACCTATCACCAGATACAGGCATGGAGCAAGCACAATATACAGTATATGTGAGAGGGTACGTTTCTGGCATAACAGTTTTATGTCAGAGTAAGAACACTATCATCCATCCTATGAACAAGTATGGACCCCTCATTTCTCACCAAGTCCAGTACCAGATGATGCACAACTCTGTCAGTTGCTAATAGGGCCTCAGGTTTAGGAGAAGTGGAAGGTGCACGGTAGAAAAGCCTCTGTCTACTTCCTGCCATGTCCTGGGGGGACAGCCCTGGCCTGTCCCATGCCCTCACGTGCCACCCTGCCCAGTCGTGTGGACATCTGCCAATCTGACTGCTGTCAGCGCCCGCTGTGTCTCTGTGGCTAATGACTGCTGACACCCCTGTAACCCCGGGCTTGGCGCTGCGCTGAGTGGTAGGCATCTCGTTTGTGCGGCGCATCTACAAATCACCAGACACATTGACCTATTCTTTTGGCTTTAGCGTCAACGTCAGGCAGCCGCCCGGTGCCTGTTCACGCCGAACACCTCCAGATGGACCCGCGTGCCACATAAACCATTCAGTAGAACTACTTCAAAGAGACAAATGAACATGCTGGCTAACACAGCTATCAGGGGAGCTGGGAATTAACCCCTTCAGCGAAGCTCCTCTGAGACGACTTCAAACACTTAACTATGCCAGGGGCAGGAGCAGTAAATGATTACCGCAGCAACTGCCTAGAGTGGTTGCTATAGCGACAGCTCCGAAGAAATTCAAAGCATTCAATCGGAGGCCTCTTATTAGCCAACATAGTCCAGGTTTTCAAACTTTGGTAGAACTGTGATCAGCAGAAGTTCCTTGTAAACTTTGAGGTAGACACATCATCTGCACATCAGCACATCAAGCTCCGACAGGCCCGAATTAAATGACTCTGCTGTTGACCAGCCACGCTATGGATCCGCTGTGTGCTATATATCCTAGACATATTATAATAAAATTGCTAGCTTGGGGCCAGCTCCCACTTTCCAACGTCTGCCCGCACTGATTTCATTCTGCCCCAACGCGCACATTTCGCACTGAAAGACGCAGCGTGCCTCTATTTCTGTGCATGCTGCAATGAAGACAAGGGCGCTCTAAACCTACCCTTCAGAGGAAACACATGAGGATGAGTGCCTGTCTTCAACAAAAAAAAGAAAAAAGTGACACAGTTAAAAGAGTGAAAAGAGCATCGGGTCAGTGAAGAGTCCCACTGGTTTCGAGACCATCAAGTGCTGGCTTGCAGTCTTTATATTAGATCATTGTATAGACATTATAAGAAAAAAGGGCCCAGGGCGCGTTTGTACGAGTCCCAGGTATTATAAATTATGATTACCTATGGTGAGATTATTCTCAGCTTCATAAAGACCAACGTTCAGAGGCGTGCAAGTGAGTGTACATGCACTTTTTGTTTAACTTATGTATGCATTACATTACAGTCCAGGAACCATCGGGCGCGCCGCTGCACCAAAAGATCCATTTATACGGCCTTTGCGTGGTCACTCTTTCTCAACAGTGAGAAAGAAGAGGTGATGGAACAGTATGAGAGTGTTGTGGACTTATAAGCCTCTGGGCCTTTAAGAGATTACTGCCTTATTGCTTTGAGACTTTCCAACTGACATCAACTGTGTAACATCAACAGCTGACCACGCACACACAAATGTGAGCACAAAACGAAACAGTAATAAACCAAAGTCAGTGGCATACAGCAATGATGCAGCGAGTAAAAAGAAAAGGAAAGCTCAGAGACAGAAAAGGTCAAAGTGACATGTTTCATACAGAAGTGGAGCTAAGGTCGATACAAAAGCAGAACAAGTAAATATAGAAGAAAGATGTGTGGGAGCAAGGGGAGTCAAGCGGGTGGGTGATGAGGTTTTTATGTCCCATGGAAAGGTTTTTCCTTTACCAGTGTGGATCTCACAGGGACCTGAGCAGGGGGTGGGGGGGGGAGGTCCACCTATCCATGCAGCAAGTGTGGAAAACCCAAAAGGAAAAAAAAAAAGTGGAGGGACCTCATGATGTGGAGAGTGGTGTGAAAGAGGGAAAAAAATAGGCACAGGAAGGGGCTGCGGTGTGCGAGAGAGAGAGAGAGAGAGAGAGACGAGGTAGTCCCTCGCCCCCTCAACCTGGTGACTGTGGAAGAGAGAGGAGAGCCTGACTGCTGCTTCTTCTTCTTGCCACCCACAGAGCAACAGTAGCCAGGGGAGCCCTGCTTGCCTCCCACTCTGCATCCAGCATCATGCAGCAACTTTCCACCCACCGCCATGCGACTTGCAGGCTCTACCTATTACCTCACCTAGTCCCCGCACTCAAACACACACAGACGACTGATTCATCGATAAAGATGGAAATGAATTCAGAGACAAATGGTGTGAATTCGTGTTACATGGCATGGTGGTGTCACTGCTCCTCTGTGAGGTTTCCACTGGCATTTATTATGAGTGGCAAGATATCTGCAGATTTATCACAATGCCATGAAACAAATACAAATCCCAGTGTGTTAGAGTCCTACAGTATTTACATCTGGTTTTACAAAAATATGTGTTACCATTCCACTAAAACAACTTTTCCTCATTCCTATACCCAGCAAAAATAGATTTTTTTGTGTGCATTTGTTTGATCTGACTAATATTTGTGCTGTTTCAACTTATCACCCTGCCCATTCTCGTACACAGAAATACACAAGCTCTTTTTTGTTTTTTGTTTTTAAACTTGAATTTGCCTCTTAACTCATAATCACCCTCCCTGTCACAAAACATTTTTTTTCTTTGCGAATGAATTAATGACTTGTTGTGATCATGATTGGCAATATACTGCCCTCTACCTGTTTGGAGTGTGATTGGGTAAAACTGTGGTTATGCAACTTTTAACACCAAGTACAACCTAAAAAAATATTTAACTCTCCAAGTACCAACATAATGGCCAACAATAGACTCCAGTAAAAAAAAAAATAATTTTTTTAAATAAAGAATTTAGTAATTGAAAGCGCATTTACTGCATTAATACAACAGAACTGTACTTTAAAAAATGTAATGAACTTGAAGTAAAAGAATGTACTGTACAGGAAAAGTTTAAAAAAAAAAAAAAAAAAAAAAGCCTGTACTGAATTTTTTTTTAAGTTTAAACGAGTTGTTATGAGTTTTGAAATGATCCTGAATTAAGAGATTTGAGTTTAATTCAGTCCTTGCTCCTGCTCGTAACTCAACACATGTGTATCTCAAACCATCTTTCCCCATTGAAATGAATGGAAATGCTATTAAACCAATTCAACCCCCCCACACATTTTTGTAATGTATTTTTAATAAGAATAGTACCCCATATTATACTTCATACAAACATACAGCTGTAGAGTTTTTGCCAATTTTTTTCCTTCAGTTCAATCAACATTGTGTTGCTCCTTCTGGTGTGCACACCTTGGCCATCTGGGGGCCGTGTAATACAAGCACACAGATGCACATGGGGCCAGTCAAAACTCCTCAGTAAGCAACAGTAATATTAGTTGTTCTTCCGGAGGATAGAGAATATATGAATAAGTATTGTTATATTTACTGTCTACTTGTGTTGCTCCACCCTTTGTGTTCAACTATCCATCGCGTAGAGCGTATATGTCAAACTCCGGCCCGGGGGCCAAATTTGGCCCACAATGTAATTATATTTGGCCCACAAGACCATATCAAATGTGTATTAGAGCTGGCTCGCCAGTATATAGCAGATGCGCCACTAATATTACAAATCCCAGAATGCTTTGCTCGTGTGTTGGCCCATCAGTCTAGACCGGCGAGCGCCCCTTGCCCTTCTGTTGCAGTCGTTACCAACTATGCTACCAGTCTCCTCGAGCAAATTTGCACTTCCCCTTCCCAAAAATGGCCAAACAAAAGATGGAAAAATGTTAACTTCCAAGACAGGTGGGAGGCAGATTGTTTGTCGTGTGCGGAGCAACGTGGCTGTAACAAAGAATATAACATCATTGAATTAATGTTTTTTTTTTTTTTTTTAATGCCTTTTATCAACTCCTAGGCAGGGACTGTTAATAGTTTGAAGTTTGGATTTTTATTGAAGGACATTCTTATTTTGTGGGGTTGTTTTGTTGTTGGCCTTTGAAAAAAGATTTACATCAAAAAGAAAGGTAGTTGGAGATAGATAAATAGAAGATGGAGAGTCAGAAGAATTCATGTTATCTATTTAAATATAAAACAGCAAACAAATACCACTGATGTCTTTTATCGCAAATTTGATTTCTTTTGTTTATAATATTAAAGTTTGTTTATTCCAGATTCAGTGTTTAAGCAAAATTTAAGTTTGTTGTTAATGATAAACTTTAATGCTACATTTATGCAGGAAGGGGAAAGTGATTTTTCATTAAATATTGAGTTTGGCCCACGACGTTGTCCCAAATTTTAATTTTGGCCCACCATGAACTTGAGTTTGACACCCCTGGCGTAGAGGGTTATAACACTGCGACACCGATGCTATTCGTTAACCCGCCTTTGGCGTTTTGCATTGTTTGTTAGCATCATGCCAAACGAACTTATCTAAAGAAAAGCTATGTGGTTATTTTAAATACACAACGTGTAATTCTTTTTGTTTTATGTTTAGTTGAAGAGTAAAGTTCAAGTGGAAGCAGCAATAAAGAGCTACAAGCCTCTCTTTTTTTAAAGAATTCTTCATTATCGGCCATACTGCTGTTTGGTGTAAAGTGAGTTGAGTTCAATGGGACGATACAGCACTCATATCTCAAATCTTTGCTCGCAATTCAAAGCAAAACAAAAAATAAAAATCAAAGTCACTCGTATCACAAGGCAGCACTGAAGTCCTAAAGCTGGAAGAATAGAAATATGATCCTTATCCATGTACCATCCTTGTCAATTGAAACTTTGAACCATTCATTTTACTGTAAATGCAGCAAGGCAGTTTGGGAAACATGGTGGCAGATCTGTTCAAAGAGGTGACTATAACCCTTAAAACACCCAAACACGCACTCTCTAGCGAGGGAGACATACTGAATCAGTGTAATCACACCCAGAAATGCTGAGTGGGTGGAGGTTAGCCCTTGGGCATTTCCCCCCAGTAACTAACAACCTCATTACAAAAGCAAACATGCGTACACATGCATGCACAAAGGGCTTCCCTTGTTGTAACAGGCTTCATATCAGAGTAAACAACAACACCTAGATGGAAAAGCAGGTAAAACATGTATTATTCACGGAGCTGCCCCCTCTTAGTGCGCCATGTTTTTATGAATCACTCACTGCACACTGCGAAAGTAGTTTGTACCATAAAGAAATTATGTAGAGGCAGATTGTTACAACTATACTACAGATTCATTTAAATGACACAACACTTCCAAGCACTTTAAATTAGAGAAGCGCTATACAGAGTACAGTATGCCGTCCCGCCAAAACCTATACGTACAAATTGGGTCAGTGTCATATTTTTTCACAAATCGATAGTATTGGTCAGTCCCACAAGGGTTTGTAATTTTTAGAAATTATTGAGCAATCCTAGGGGTTGAAAATGGCTTGCTGTCTTTGACGATGCAATGTCAATGGGGGGTTTCCTGAAAAGTGACGGTTTTGGAGATATAGTACAAGGATTACACCCTACGCCAGCAATATGCATATCTATATCATTTTTATAAGTAGCCTATAAATCCTCCAAAAGAGGAAAAGCTTTTCAGGATTTAGTTTTGTTTGTGTTGCGGCGACCAACCCATAAAACTATAAAGATTACGTTGAAGAAAAACCCATTAAAGTTAGATTGACAATGCAATATTCACGAAGCCATATCAAAAAGGTCACATTTCATTATTCAGCGCATGCAGTAGTTGCAGTGTGTGTGTGTGTGTGTGTGTGTGTGTGTGTGTGTGTTAACGGACTAACCTACTGAAGCAGCGGATGTGGGCGATAAAGGGCTTTCCCGATGACATGGAAAAGTAGAAACTCTTACGTAAATGTACATTCAAAGGCTCTTCTCTACACTATACACCTCCTACACACACATACACACACACACAAGAAAGCAGATGTTATATAAAGATAAATAATGGACTTATCAACACTGGAATACAAACTGGAATGTGTAATAGTCAAAACATCTTCAAAGGGACAAAAAAACTTCAAACACATCACTTGGCACCTATAGTAACATAGTTTAAAGTATTTATATGGTCTACATATCATATTTTATACATTGTTTGATTTCAACTTATTTATATGCTTGACATCGCCGACTTTAATTTGTTCTGTGACCATGCTCCTAACTCAAAACACTCGTATCGAAATTCATATTTTCCTATTGAAATGAATGGAAGTGCCTTTAGCTAATAAGTTCCAGCCTCCCAAAAATCTAAAATGTTGCGGTGACCCACAAGAGGGAGACCTTCACCACGGGCGAGTATCTTAAACGGAGTGGCAGGAGATATAAGATCAAAGGCAGTTGTTGGCTTCAAAGGGAGAGGTTGGCAGTTCGATGTCAAAACACTCACTTTGTATGCGGAGAGTAAAGTGACATGACTGGTTCTGGTTTCAATGTGCTTTAAAGAAGAAAAATAGCACTTTCCTGGATAATATTTTCATCAACAACACTTATAAAAAACACTTATAAGGTCATTAAACAAAACAAAGTTGTATTCCTTTATTTGGACAGAAAATAAGTAAGTAACCGATGGGATTGATGTCTACAAACAGACAAAAGTTCATCGAGTGAGGTCGGTGGGTCATGTAAAAAATGAGCACCAAGCAACAACCTCTGATGCTCATTTGAGAACCACACCAAAATTGTTACGCGCGCCCCTGTTTATGTGGTGTCACCATTGTAACTGACCACCTGACGGCGAACGTAACTACGATGTGGCCTGCAATGAAAACAAGTTCGGCTAACATCCATCCATCCATTTTCT
Source organism: Phyllopteryx taeniolatus (assembly GCF_024500385.1). NCBI lineage: Eukaryota > Metazoa > Chordata > Actinopteri > Syngnathiformes > Syngnathidae > Phyllopteryx > Phyllopteryx taeniolatus. The sequence continues at coordinate 13,304,930 of NC_084511.1, read as the reverse complement.
GAGCCGCTTCTCCTCACTAGGGTCGCGGGCGTGCTGGAGCCTATCCCAGCTATCATCGGGCAGGAGGCGGGGTATTATTATTATATAATCTATTTATTGATTTTATTGTATTAATCTAATTAGTATAATTATATTCCAATTTTTAGAATTATTATTTTTGTTAAATCTCTGGCACACAGATAGGCTTGCTTGCCCACTGTGGTATCCTAGATACAATGGCAACCAATACTATCACATTCCAAAAATTTATATGGACAAAGTAGTCTAAAAAGTATTTTTTTTATTAAATGAATAAAATGGAAATCAGTGAGAGTTCATTTTCAAAGAGCAACTCTCTATTTTTATTTCAGTGGCTGTGCTTTTCCGCTTCGCTTGGTAAGCGCAATTTTATTCTTACACCTGTTTAATGCCCATTTGTTAAGCTCGCACTCAAACACTTCAGTGTGTTAATACTACCATTTGTCTGCTGGGTTTTGTGGAACACTGTGAATCATTTGTTCCGTTATCTACCAAATTGTCTTCATGTTTATGTTTCCTGGTTGGTAGCGCCCTCTTCAACAAGCTGCATGCTGTTTGTGTCTGTCATGCAAATTAAAGTCCTTGTTGTATCCCCGGCCTTATTAAAGCACTTATTGGAATGTTAATTAAATTTGGCTTGATGTTACATTATTATGCATTTATGCTACAATTAAGCCAGAGTGTATCTTATAAAGAGCCAACACCTGAGCGATCACTGCTCCTTTATGTTGCTTTTAATGTTTTTTAACTGCTCTTTTTCTTTGCCACCCTCTCTGTCGACACGTTGAAGCTCAGTGGAGTTATTGTGACTCACAACCTCTTGTTCTTATGTGTGTGTACACGCGTGGGTGTGGGTGGGTGTATATGTGTGTGTGTGTGTTATCCTGGCGGGGGAGGGGGGGGAATTGGTTTATTTTTATTGTTCACCCTGTGCGTGAGGCCGTCCCAGGCAGCTCACGATGAGTGCGTGTCTCTCAAAGGCGACTGCAGGATTCCCTCATTCACTGTCTGAGCGCTCAGACGACAACAGGCACGACCATGCGTGGGTGTGTGTCTATGTGCATATCAGCGTGTGCAGGTGAGACATAAAATTTACTGCTCACATGATTATAAAATCCTCTCACACATGCTCTCTTACCAAAAACAAATAAACTTGGTGTATGCGAGCGATGTTGTGGGGAGTGTGAGAGGGTTTTTTCGGTTAGTGTAAGAGTCTTGAGTGTTTTGAGTTCTTTGGGCGTATTTAAAACTTTTTTGTTGTGTGAAAGTTTTTTATGTGATTGAGAGGTGTTTTGGTGTATGTAAATGTATGAGAGGTTTTGTGTGAGTGAGAGAGTTTTTCAGAGTGTGAGAGGTATATTTCGTTTTTTTTGTGAGTGAGAGTTTTGGGGTTTTTGTGAGAGATTGTTTTGGTCTGAATGAGAGTTGGATTTGAGAGTTTTGGGTGTAGAGAGGTTTTTCCTGTGTGAGAAGGGTTTTTGGTGTGAGTGAGAGTTTTTTTGCGCATGTGAGTGGTCTTTTGGTGAGCGTGATACGTTTTTTAAGTTTTCTTTTGGTCTGAATGGGTTTTTTGCTGTATTTGAGAAGGTTTTTATATATGTGAGAAATGTATGTGCACGTGACAGATTTGAGGTGAGAGTTAGATGTTTTATTACAAACATTGTGATTTCAACTCGAGTGTTAACATTAACATTCGATATTTGGAACTGTTCTGAATTGTGGGGGGAAAAAAAGCATATTGTAATTTCTTTAGAATTGTGTCCAGATGTATAAAGAATTTCTTTAAGATGGGACAATTGATCTCATTTTTGGAATATCCATGTCTATTTGAAATCTAGCCAGCGACTTAAGGCAAGTTACACTTAGTTGGCTTTGTTCGTGGAAAGTATGCATGCATACAATATCAAAAGGTCTTACAGCAACATTTCTGGATCGCTCGCAGCATTAGGAAGAGATGGGAACTTCGGTGTGGCCCCTTGTTAAACCTCCCTGTGTGGAAAGCACTCCGGGGAGAGGATATCCTCTTGTCTGTGCGTGTAATGCAGAAAATTTCCAACCCGGAATTCACCCCCCGTAACCCCACGCATGGCAACAGTGCCTACCCCCCACCACCACCTTAAATCTGTCTCGGTTATGTAAAACGCAAGGCGAGGAGGATGGGAAAGGTCCCCTGAGAGCAACGTTGTCATCATACATTAAACAGCACCCCAGGTCTGACTAAACACCAGCTCATTAATAAACTATGAGTGGTTAAATATAGACCCCCACCACTCCCCACTTAGCCTCAGTGTTCTTGTTCTGACAAGAGTCTCTCCATATGGAGAACAGCAGAGGACGACTGCAGCATCCTGCCTTGCGATGCTCCGCTCACTTTGGGTTCAGCACCAAGGAGAGCAGCACTACCGCAGCTGCAACTCTGTGTGTGTGTGTGTGTGCGTGTGTGTGTGTTTACGTGTGTGCGTCCATTCTCTGTGAACACAAACCCCACTAAAGGTATCGATGTCAAAACTCCACCGACTCATTGCTCACGTCTTTCAGCCTGCCCTTCGCTCGCTCTATCTATCCTCTACCTCATCAGTCTGAGCTTTTGTCCCTCCTGTACCCTTTTTCATTGTAACCCCTCAACATTTATCACTCACTCCTGACCTCTCTTTTAACACCCTCTTCTTCACCACATGTAATGTCAGCGCTTCCCTCGTCTCCATCAGCAAATATTTCAACGTTTCCTCACCTCATTGCTCCTGTAAACACTTCCTTTTTCCACCTCCATTTTTTTTTGTCTTTCCTAAGGACTTCTATCCATCCTGCTGTCTGATTTAAGCCACCAGACTACTTTTTACTCTTTCCTCTAAAGGGCAGATGGATTTATTTTTGTGAGCCTGAAGAACAAGAAAGATGAGCGGAATTCCGAAGCCCCAGAGAGGGACAGAGAGGATGGGACAAGAGAAGTAAGGGATGCATGGAGAGTAGCGCACACCTTGAGAACATCGTGCGCTTCGTCAGAAAGACAGCAGAAACATGGCAAACCTCGTCTTAGTACTGAAAGTCCTGGGTTGAATGATTTATTCAGTGATGCAAATCCCTATCATCACGTCTCAGGAACATTCTGAATATGTTGTCAGAATCAGAATCAGAATCAGAATCAGAATCATCTTTATTTGCCAAGTATGTCCAAAACACACAAGGAATTTGTCTCCGGTAGTTGGAGCCGCTCTAGTACAACAGACAGTCAATTTACAGAACACTTGTCAGGATCATTTAGTCTCATCTCAGTCAAAATGAACACACGCCACCAGAAAGACTGCGAACAACACTAATATTCTTAATATGAAGTTTTGTATTAAAGAATTATGTGTAAAATAAATCTGTACAGTAGGTTACAAGTTCTGCTGTTCAAGAGGGTCTTTTGTTAAAGGTCTTGCTGCGCTTGCAATATATAATACACAATAAATTCAAATGAAATGATACTAATCAATTAATCGCCCAGCACTAACACAGATTGATCTAAATGTTAACAAAAGAAATTGACTAATGTAGGCTATACTACAGCATAACTGGGCTTGACAATAATAAATGACCCTAACTGTATGTCTGGCAGGACTGTTTACCTTGCTCACTACTGCACTAAAGTAGACCAATCAAATGACATTACATTTATACACGTCTGTGCTGTAATGAACAGCCTTCCATTTATAGGAATACATAATCGGATAATAACTGTAGTCGCAATAACCAGATGGTTACCTAGCAACGACAACTATAGACATGCTAGCGCTGCACCCTAAGACATTCCTGTAAATTCTACAGTTACCGTATTTACCACATACAATACAGTAAATAGTGACACTAAAAGTGATTATACAATAATTAAATGTAGTTTCCACTGCACCAGAGGATTTTGGTTTATGTCAAACTATATAAAAATAGAGTTACTGTATTTATTTTAATTGATGTTAGGTCTGGGGATGAGGAGGGCCTGAGGACAGCCTGGGCCAATCTGTCCCATGGCATCAGGGAGGCCAAGAGGGAGTACTCCAGGAAGATCGCCTACCGCTTCAGTGACAGCAGTGACACCAGGAGTCTTTGGGGAGGTATTCAGACCATTACGGAGTATAAACCCTCACCACAGAACTGCAACAGCTCCACCTCTCTGCTAAATGAGCTGATTGACTTCTTTGCTCGCTTTGAGGCACACAACAGCACCCCTGCACACAAGACTCCTGGTGACCAAGTGCTGACACTGACCTGGGACAGCGTGAAAAGATCTCTCGATAGGATCAAAACACAAAAGGCCCCGGGCCCAGACAACATACCTGGTCATGTTCTGAGGGACTTTGCAGCTGAACTCACAGATGTCTTCACGGACATCTTCAACACCTAATTGAGTCAGGGTGTTCTTCCCACGTGCTTCAAAGCCACCACCATCATCCCGGTCCCGAAGAAGTCGTCTCCCTCCAGCCTCAATTACTACCGTCCGGTAGCGCTCACTCCCATCCTGATGAAGTGCTTCGAGCGGCTAGTCATGCTCCCCACGTCAAGTCCCCCACCACCCCTTGGACCCATTCCAGTTTACATATCGGTCCACCCGGTCAACCAATGACGCCGTCTCCGCCGCCCTCACACACCTGGACTCTAAGGACTCATATGTCAGAATGCTGTTCATAGCATTCAGCATTCAATATCACCATCCTTCAACAACTGATCTACAAACTGGACCAGCTGGTGCTCAACACTTCGATGTGCAACTGGCTGCTGGACTTTCTGACAGGGAGACCGCAGGCAGTACGGGTCGGCAGCAACAGATCCAGCACCATCACTCTGAACACGGGGGCCCCTCAAGGTTGTGTGTTGAGCCCCCTCCTCTTCACCCTGCTGACCTATGACTGCACACCGACATACAGCTCCAACCTCTTCATCAAGTTAACAGACGACACAACTGTGGTGGGTCTCATCAGCAACAGGGACGAGACAGACTACAGGAGTGAAGTGAGCTGCCTGGCCGGGTAGTGCACGGACAACAATCTCTCCCTGAATGTGGAAAAAAACCAAGGAGATTGGTGTGGACTTCAGGAGAGCGCACTCCCAGCATGCTCCCCTGAACATCAACGGTGCTGCGGTGGAGAGTGTGTGCAGCACCAACTTCACATAACCGAGGACCTCTCCTGGACCAGCAGCACCTCATCACTGACCAAGAAAGCTCACCAGCGTTTCTACTTCCTGCGCAAGCTGAGAAGAGCCAGAGCTGCGACCCCATCATGTGATGTTCTACAGAGGGACTATAGAGAGCATCTTAATCAACTGCATCACTGTGTGGTACGGATCCTGCACCGCATGCCGCCACAAGACTCTCCATCGCATAGTGAGGGCGGCTGAGAAGATCATCGGAACCTCTCTTTCCTCCCTGCAGGACATTTACAGCACCCGCCTCACCCGCAAAGCCCTCCGCATAGGGGGGGATGCCACCAATCCGTCACACAGCCTCTTCAGTCTGCTGCCTGAAGAGTCTGTCGACACAAAGACAGTTTTATTCATCAGGCTTTCAGGAATCTAAACTCTCTGCCCCCTGTACCTCTTCTGTCCTCTGCCCACCATTTTATGAAATGTCTGACAGAGTGGACAACTAACAGCAAAAGCCCATAGGGACACGCTAACTAGCTAACTGTCGAACTAACGGCACAAACCCTTTGACATGCTAACCCTCCACTAACTAGTAGTGACAACTGTACAGTGACAGCTACAACCGTGTAATTACCAGAAAAGAAACAATTAGATACACAACAGGAAGTTTTGATCTACAATGTCAATGATGCCTTGAATTCAGCATAATAACATAAACCTAGTTACAAAACAGAGGTAGTTTAGCCATGATGTTAGCACCACTCGGTGAGAAATACGCCAGTGCCTGACAATGAATTAATATTTAAACAAAAACATGAAAAAAGAGGCCATTTGTTAGTCATGAGGTGTAAAAAATATAAGTTGTGTCAATACATGTGCGTGTTTTTCCGTTTTTTTCGCATTGTTTGTATTTTGTTCAGGCCGTATAATCATATAGCCGTTTAGTTTTCCTGAATTTTTGAGGCGTGGCTAAAACAGGGCCTAATGACACACTTGGGCCCCTGCATGAGTCACGGTCCCCTGCACTTTATAAGAACTTGAGTGGCTTTGTCTGCATCAGCGGTTATCTGGCGCAACTGCGACCTGCAGTTAGCTAGCAAGCTATGCCTCCACCCTTTGGATGGTCTGCTGGAGCGCCCACTTTAGAGCGCCTCGTTGTCGGCATTGAGTGTGTGGACGTCATGCATTTTATTTTTATGTCCGACTTGACCGCTAGTGTCTGGACCGGGGTTTGGGTTGCGCCTTGTTGTCGCTGCGTGGAACAGTCGCGCGACAACCCGTTGGGATATATTTAATACACAGGAGGCTTTAAACTGATATACCGTATTTTACAGTATGTATAGACATTACCTATAGAAGGATTTTATATTAGGTAGCAATCATTTTGTCAGGTCCTAGTAGTGGTATTTTATTGACAGTTGAGCAGAGCGTGGTTTCAACGCATTCAGCGGACAGGCCCAGAATGGAAAGAGCAGATTTATTTTACTTGACGATTTTTTTCAAATCATTCAGATTTGGCAGGGCTATTAACACCACTTTTCTATTGTGTGTCAAATTTAGAAGACATTTTCACTTTACAGCTACTTTTAGAACTACGTATTGCTCAGAATAAGCCTGTGTATATATATCACTGTCATCTAAAGGCACAGAATAACATAAATGGTTTTCTAAGGTGAGCTAATCAGATGGTGTTGGAAGCTCCTGGAGGCTGTGAAGGTCAAAAGCTCCACCCCTGCTTGGTGGCCAGTTGTCTGTCTGCCCAATCCAGTGGAGCAGGCGAGGGTGGGAGAGTGGCTAGGTTTTTTTTTTAAGGACAAGAGCCAAAGAATAGTGAAATTTATGACACCCCCAACCCAGACAACAGGAAGATGTTGCATCGCAAGGAGAGCGCTGGCCTGACAGCCAGGTATGAAAAGGAGAGAGGAGGTGTGAAGTTGTCAGTGGAGGAGAAATGGAAGAGGGGTGCATGCAGGAGATGTTGCTCAGAAGGTGAGCCAATCTTCCTGCTCACTTGACCCCCTCCAATTACCACAGCGACGGTTAATTAGTGCAGAGGTAAGCTCTGGTAATTACCACATTGTGTCTCAGACAAAAGGCTACACACGCACGCACGCACAAACATGTTGCTATGGATACTTCGCCATCCTATCTATTGCTGCACTTGAAGAGAGAAAATGGAAATAGATAAAAGAGTTTAGAGGAATAACAAAATGTGGAGACAGAGACCAGGCAAACAAACGCGCTACAAAGGCAAAGCAAGAAGTAACAATGTTTAGTTCAGAGAGGGCGGTTGGCGGTGTGTCATCCACGTTAACAACTAACTCTGTCGAGGAATGACAGTTAAGAAGGCAGTCATCATGTGTGTCAGTAAGGGAAACATGTTCAGCTCACAAACATTCCGGGTGGCAAGAAAAACTTGCTGGAGTAGATCATATACGCACAGTAAGTTTGCAACAAGCTGAAACATGTATTTATACAACTAATAAAGGAGCCTAGAAGTTACATTTCTCTCCTCTGATGCCTCTGAGTCTGCGTAAAGTAACACGAAGAATCGCAGCATTCTGACCACTTGCACAATCTGACGAGATGCAATACAAGTGCTTTATCAAAAAACAGGTGCCTAACTCAAGGCCTGGGGGCAAGATACGGCACACTGCATCACTTCGTGTGGCCCACTAACGCAAATAAAGTGTGCCTACCTCACATTTCTTGCTATATAGGTTTGCTCTTTTCATTTTGGGAGAAACTCTGTTGTAAAATTACTATTTTTCTTAACTTTTAACTGACATTACAAAGCATACAGAGCACTTTTTTTCACTAAATTCCTTAAATTGAATATTTCTACACTAATACATTTCACACTTTTCCATGACTTGATTTCAACTTGAATTTGTTGTTAATCTCAAAAACAATCAATTGTGTCAACAGTAGGTAAACCTCACATGCAAGGAGACAAATGATGAATGGACTGCACTTACAGTATGTAGCACTTTATCTACAACATGACAGTGCCCAAAGTGCTTTACAAAGCCTGACATTCACCCAGTCATACACACATTCATACATCAATGGGCAGCTGCTGCCATGCAAGGCGCTGCCAGGCCCACTTGGAGCAAATTTGGGTGCAGTGTCTTGCCCAAGGACACTTCGACATGCAGTCGGAGCCAGGAATCAAACTGGCGACCCTTCGGTCACTGACGACCCACTCTACCAACTGAGCCACAGCCGCCAAGCTCATATATACAAACATGAACAGGCAGTTATCATCTGCCTCAAGTCACTGCCTCCCCCAGCAGACATCTTGCTTTGTCTAAAGTGATAGTACAATATAAGAGGGAGAGAGAAACAATGTCTACTTTCTAAAACTTGCACTAAAATAAAATATATGATGTTATAATTACAAAATAATTAATTCTAAATAAACTTAATAAGGGCAAAGGCATATATTTTTCTAACATGTAATAATATGATGAGGTGACAGTACATTCATATGGTTTCCACAGTAATAACTGACCTCTGAGGGAAACCATAACTCCAAAGTGGCCCTCAACAAAAAGACAAAGTTTGAGACTCCTGCTTTACAATTCCAATAATACCTTTTTTGATACTATCAGAGCGGTATAGTTAATGTTTATTAAGGCTTTTGTTCACAACAAACATTAATCAATTAATTACCTCTGATTGAAAATTGGGCATTGGCATCTTTGTAAAGGCTCTTTTTTTTTTATTTTATTTTTTTTTTATAAATACTGAAGTATCTCTTTATATTGTGTAAGTGGAAATAATGCTGTAGCTGGTTAAAAGGTATGGCCAGACGCGAACATTTCCAGCTATAGTAGACGACAGCGGGGCCTATTTTAGAGGGGCTTTAGCATTTTATATACAACCCCAATTCCAATGAAGTTGGGACGTTGTGTTAAACATAAATAAAAACAGAATACAATGATTTGTAAATCATGCTCAACCTGTATTTAATTGAATACACTACAAAGACAAGATATTTAATGTTCAACCCGATAAACTTTATTGTTTTTAGCAAATGATCATTAACTTAGAATTTTATGGCTGCAACACGTTCCCAAAAAGCTGGGACAGGTGGCAAAAAAGACAGAGAAAGTTGAGGAATGCTCATCAAACACCTGTTTGGAACATCCCACAGGTGAACAGGCTAATTGGGAACAGGTGGGTGCCATGATTGGGTATAAAAGGAGCTTCCCTGAATTGCTCAGTCATTCACAAGCAAAGAGGTTCACCTCTTTGTGAACAAGTGTGTGAGAAAATAATCAAACAGTTTAAAGACAATGTTCCTCAATCTACAATGCAAATAATTTAGGGATTTCATCATCTACGGTCCATATCATCATCAAAAGGTTCAGAGAATCTGGAGCAATCACTGCATGTAAGTGGCAAGGCCGAAAGCCAACATTGAATGCCCATGACCTTCGATCCCTCAGGCGGTACTGCATCAAAAACCGACATCAATGTGTAAAGGACATCACCACATGTGCTCAGGAACACTTCAGAAAACCAATGTCAATAAATACAGTTTGGCGCGACATCCGTAAGTGCAACTTGAAACTCTACTATGCAAAGCAAAAGCCATTTATCAACAACACCCAGAAACACTGTTGGCTTCTCTGGGCCTGAGGTCATCTAAGATTGACTGATGAAAAGTGGAAAAGTATTCTGTGGTTCGACGAGTCCACATTTCTAATTGTTTTTGGAAATTGTGGACATTGTGTCCTGTGGTCCAAAGAGGAAAAGAACCATCAGGACTGTTATGGACGCAAAGTTCAAAAGCCAGCATCTGTGATGGTATGGGGGCTGTGTTAGTGCCAATGGCATGGGTAACTTACACCTCTCTTAAGGCACCATTAATGCTGAAAGGTACATGCAGGTTTTGGAGAAACATATGCTGCCATCCAAGCAACGTCTTTTTCACGGACGCCTCTGCTTATTTCAGCAAGATAATGCCAAACCACATTCTGCACGTGTTACAACAGCGTGGCTTCGTAGTAATAGAGTGCGGGTACTAGACAGGCCTGCCTGTAGTCCAGACCTGTCTCCCATTGAAAATGTGTGGCGCATTACGAACCGTAAAATATGACAATGGAGACCCCAGACTATTGAACAGCTGATGCTTCTACATCAAGCGAGAATGTGAAAGAATTCCACCTACAAAACTTCAACAATTAGTGTCCTCACTTCCCAAACGTTTATTGAATGTTGTTAAAAGAAAAGGTGGACACAGTGCTAAACATGACCCTGTCCCAGCTTTTTTTAAACGTGTTGCAGCCATAAAATTCTAAGTTAATGATTATTTGCTAAAAACAAAGTTTATCAGTTTGAACATTAAATATCATGTCTTTGTCGTGTATTCAATTAAATATAGGTTGAACATGATTTGCAAATCATTGTATTCTGTTTTTATTTATGATTAACACAATGTCCCAACTTCATTGGAATTGGGGTTGTGTGTGTGTGTATATATATATGCCCTGTGACTGATTGGTGACCAGTTCAGGGTGTATTCCGCCTTTCGCCAGTCAGCTGGGATAGGCTCCAGCATGCCCGTGACCCTAGTAAGCGGTTCAAGAAATGGATATATATATCTATATATATATAGATATTAAAGTTGACTCGGATTTGGATTCTTATGTTGGTTTAACATGGACCACACACTCACCAAAGCAGGACAATTAGTCATTCTGACCAACATAAACCTCTCAAACGCATCCATTTGCATATCGTGTGGTTTAAATAGACACACAAACGTCTTCCTTATTTAGATGACGTGTTACATAAGCTGTCGAGAAGCGTATATCTCAGAGGTGCTACACTTCAGCAGCCCCTCAAAGGTCACATGACGAGCCATGTTGGGGTTAAAAGACATGACCTTAGGGACCGCAAGCGCCACATGGCATACTCCGGTTTGAAAGGCTCATAAATGGGCATACAATTCTCTGATAAGTGTTTACATACTGGAACACTCCTGCACAACAGATGGCTTCGCTGGTCTTTATAGGGTTGATGGCGCCACCAGGTGTTTAAAATATACATTACATATTGTTTGACACTAATAATCTACAGTACAGTAGTTTCCATGGCACGGTGGATGACCGGTTAGCAGAGGCGTGCAGAGTAGCCAAATATTGTACTCAAGTAAGTGTACTGTTACTTTGGAATTAAATGACTCAAGTAAATGCAAAAAATAGTCCTCCAAATTATTACTAGGGTAAGAGTAAGAAAGTACCCAGTGAAAAATCTACTCAAGTACTGAGTAACTTCTCATTTATTTATTTTTTTAAATCAGAGCATGAACGTCAAATAAAATAACTAAATTAAATATGAGTGTGCAAATTCAGATATAACCGAACAATATCACTTCATCTAAAACAAATAACAGCTTTATAAAAGAAAATCTTTGTAAAATAACAAATTAAGGCAAATTCAGCTCCAAGAAATGGTTATACTATATTGTTTCTATTTGTTCAACAGCACAATACTGTAAGCTGACCAGGCAGATAACAAAAGCAGGAACAAAGCTGCAGCGGATATAAAAGGTCTACACACCCCTCTTCAAATGCCAGGTTTTTGTTTTGTAAAATAATTTTGACCAAGATAAATAATTTAAAAACTACTTCCACCATTAATGTGACCTAGAATTTGTAAAACTCAACCGAATCATTTTTGTATCTTTTTGAGAGGGGATGTGTAAATAAACAGCTGAAATAAACCTGATTGACTTGTGACTTGGAGTTTAACTTGCTGCAGGTTATCACTGCAAAAGAGATGTTCTGTTTTAACTGGTCTTTCACCTGGTAAATAAAGTTTCAATAAAATAAAAAATTAATCTGGTTGCATAAGGATGCACTCCCAAAACTCATGTATAAATGTGCTTGTGACAATAAAATAGGGCTAATGTTGCCATATGCAAAGTCAAAACAACTGTAACTTAGCGCAAGGTGTTTTCTCAAGTTAGAAGTGGGCTGAAATGTCCAAGTTTGGGCAGTGACAAAACTACAATGCGTGTTAAAGCTGTTGTTTTCGTAGTTTGTAATGTAAACACGAGTACCATGCGGCTGTCACTTCTCACTGTGATTGAGCCGCGAAGCCCAATAGAAGACTTTGTGTGCGGACATGTGACTTTCTTGTGTCGTTTGATTGGGGAACTTGAGTCAAACGTCACTGTGGTAACATTTGATTGGACCAACCGCGCCCTTTGCAGAAGTCGAAAATGAAAAGCCTAAAAATAGATCGTGCACTCAATTTGTGATAAATTGAAGTATCGAGCGGCATGTAGCTTATTGCAACAGAGTAAGAGCACCGCTTCTTCTCAACATAGATACTCGGATAAAAGTAAAAAGTATGATGCATTAAAACTATTCTGACAAGTACAATTTATCTAAAATGTTGCATGAGTAAATGTAACGGAGTAAATGTGGCGTGTTCCTTCCCATCTCTGCTGGTTAGCACATCTGCCTCGCAGTTCTGAAAATCTGGGTTCAAATCCGGCCTCGCCTGTGTGGAGTTTGCATGTTCTCCCCGTGCCTGTGTGGCTTTTCTCTGGGTACTCTGGTTTCCTCCCACATTCTAAAAACATGCATGGTTGGTTAATTGAAGACTCAATTGCCTGTAGGTGCGAATGATTGTTTGTTTATACTGTATGTTGCCTGCGATTGGCTGGCGACCAGTCCCCCAAAGATAGCTGGGATAGGCTCCAGGACGCCTGCGACCCCAGTGAGGATATGAGGTATAGAAAATGAATGAATAGTTTCCATAAACTGATATACTTTGTTCCATACAGCTTCCATTTTTTAAATAGCAAGTAATTTGAGGACTACCTGCGAGCGACATGCTTCCTCAATGTTACAAAAATACAGAAAAAAAATAAGTTTTGTCAAAGAACTACTGACAGCAGCTTGAGTGGACGCCTTTTAAAATTCAAGGGAACCTTACAATAATTTTGTTATCTTCTTCACATAAATGCAAGCATATCGATGCCGAGTGCTGTAGTCAAGATTTACTTCATGCAGGTTAAATTAACCTGAATTAACCCTGACCCCCTCATCGAAGTTCTTAGTCATGCAGGTTTAGAGTAATAAACTATACAACAGAGCCCGTTAGACTAAAACCATACCAACATACAGCAAAGACTAATGACATTTAAATGGATGCGGATTATTTTAATCATACTAACATTAACCTCCACATAGAAATTCAGTTACATTTAATAGATGTATAAAAAAAATTAAATGACAAGTCCGTCCATTCTCCTTTATTAGCAGTTTTAATACTGATACATGAAGATACCATTCCAACACACACACCTTTGTGATTCACATGGAGTTTTGAGAATTTGCACAACTATACATATCGGTGTACAATACTACTATAAACAATGTAAACAATAAATATTTTGAAAACAAATTTTTTTGTTATTCAAAGTATTCCAGCAGTAGGGCCATCAAGACTTTCCAGTCAATCTGGTTCTACAGGGAAGCAAAGTGTAAAAGTCGCCATGTCTAGAATAGTCTTTGTGTGTAATACATGAATAAGTCTCTGAACACAGTTTATTAAAAAAAAAAAAAAAAAAAAAAAAAAAAAAAAAACTTAATTGGAAACTAAATGACCCTCCACTTTTAAAACTATACTTGATCGAGACATTTACCTGAAAATGCTGGATAAGAAAACAGCTGAAAGCCCAGAGAATAAGATAAGGCAAGCAAACTCGCAATATTTACAGTCGTTTTCTATTTACATTATCAGTGGTAGAGGCGGACTTTGTCTCCCCCTACTGCTTCCATCTTGTTTCACACTTTCAGCATCTTGCTTAAAATCCCATTAGAGCAGCCAGCACCCAAGGAAAACAGACCCCAATAGAGCGGTGGCCTGGTGGGACACCTGTGGAGCCCTGTGAACCAGAAATACCACAGCCAAGTCCCAACACTCTCTCCGGATAGAAAACAAAAGGGGATGAGAAGAAAAAACTGCCATTAAAGAGCCAAATAAAAATAACAAAACAGCAGTCACAGCTGAGCAATTCGAGTGATATGAATGGAAATAGCATGGCTCCACTTCTCTATTTTCTATAGTGCATGTCCTTATTGGAGTCATGTATGAGCTGGAGACTACTCCAGCAACATTTTGGTGGAAGCTGAACTGCTTGCCAGCCAATAGTAGGGCACATAGAGAAAAACAACTATTCACACTAACATTACCACCTATAGGCAATTTACTGTCTTCAAGTAACCTAACAGGCATGTTTTGGGAATGTGGGAGGAAGCCAAAGTACTTGGAGAAAATCCACAGAAGCACAGGTGGAGCATGCAAACTCAACACAGGAACTATCGCGCTGCCATTTTCCTGAATTCAAGTCCAGCAGACAAATGATCATAAGTTCATCCAACTTCAGAACTCAAAAATGAAGTCAGCAAAAGGTTGCAACTACAGTACACAATTGGAGTTGTTGAGGAAAGAAGCCATTGCTGTAGGGTGAACCTGAGCTTGCTGAGCCAGATTCACTTAAAGCGGACAATCTCTTGGCTGTGCGGCCCACAGGTCAGGGCCAATTTAAAAAATATGAAGAAGTAGGAATCATATATTTAATTTGGGCTACTTGCCTAATGCATGTCAGTCTACATACTGGTCAAGTTACTTTCTCATCTAATACAGTCACACTCTACATCTAAAACGAGAAAAGAACATGAATATAACTTTTAAATAAAAGCTTATAAGAACCATTGGGAACGCTCACTACACAGAGAGACAAATTAAGAGAACCACAGAGTGGGAAACATCAAAAACTAAATGCAGACAGCATTTGGTGCTTAATGTTTTTGTGTTCATGTGGAGACCAGACATAGGAGGGGTTGCTGTCAGGGTGTGGGTGGAGAGAGTGTATGCCCGCAGACATAGAGGCCCTCATGGGGGTGTCTCTGCACTGGATGTGGTCTTTTTCTTTGGTGCCTTCTTCACTATCTTGCATTGTGCCTTCCCAAGGGAGAAGCGGGATGGGAAAGAGGAGAACAAAGAAAAGAAAAAGAAAAGAAGAACAGTTGGTGAAGTTGTAGGACAAGCTACAGGATTGCATGAGAACGCAAGTCTCACACGAGAACCCCTGTACTAAGACTGTGGCTAATATTTTCACTTGACAATAAATACAATGAATCCATCTAAACTGGCCTTTAAAGCAGAGCCGGGATTCGACTCAAACTGACGTTCCTGAGACGAGGAACCTAGCTCAAATCATTTGACAATGACATCATTTGACCCAACATCTTCATGGACCTTGTCTTAGTAAAATGAGGTCCATGAGGAATTTGTGTGAGGCGCATCCGCACAGTGAATCACCTTCGCATTATACAGCTGTGTCAGTGGCGTGAGGACTGAGTGTTTTGTTTTTTCTACTTTATTGCCCGTGGTTATCTTATTTTGTGTACCTCTGTCTTTGCAGCAGGTTTCTTGGTTGTCTTGGTGGTGGTGGGCCGCTTGGGGGGCTTTTCTCCTGCATCCTCATCAGAGTGTTCAGTTCTTGCATCTGATTGGTCTGAGCTGTGTTGGGATGATATCTCATCTGCAAGGGACGTGTGAGCCATAGAGCGAGCTGTGGATTTGTACAGAAAAACTGTAATGAGAAACGTATGCATGTCTTTGATCTATTTTAAACTGGTGATGCTAGTTTCAAAGCTTTGCGGTGATTTTATAATACACAAACAAATGGAGCAACACTCAACAACAAGGCTTTCAGGCTCCTTAGGTAATGACCGGATTACCTGTGTGCCTCAATGTTGGAGTCTATTATGTTGGCCCAACAAATTATTTGATCGATGACAATAATCTAAATAATAAACACACAGGCTATCTGCAGGCATAAAGTAGTCACAGTTAAGAATTTTAAGAACCTTTTTAGGGTGACCTCAATGAAATTCAACACCTTACATTAACAAAATGTGACCGCCACTTAAAAATGTATTTATATTAAATTAAAACTTCTGTTGATGTGATGTGTGATGGGCTTATCTGGAGCCTTCACAACAGAAAATATTAGGAGTGTCCCGATACAACTTTTTAAGTTCCAATATGACACAGATATAGCAGCCTTGATTATTGGCCGATACTGATATTGATCCAATGCGATATCAGCATGAATCATACATTGTAGTATGGAATGTTACAAAAGGCTTCCATCAAGTGATATTACTCAAACTGAGAACAATAGTCAGCAATAGTAGGTATGAGGAAAACCTGACCCATTCATTGATTATCAATTAACCTTAAAGATAAGAATAATATACTACAATTGAATAAAATAAATAAAAATTCAATTAGAACATGTGGGAAAATAACCTCAATAAAAGCCATAAAAACAAAAATATAAATTGCAACATAATCACAATGATTAACTTAAACATAAGCATATTCTACAATTGACTAAATAAAAAGAAATTAAGCTCTCAAAAATAACCTCAATAAATCAAAGAAATACAAATTATACTTGCAAAGTGCAAAATAACAATTCAATTCACTTCAGTTATTTTTTTTACTGTCAGTATATTGTGGGAACAGCATTTGATTCCTCCATGTGCGGAAATACAATCTTGAACTTCTTTATGAATCTGTGATATAGTTTTACCGACAGTGTCGTGGCAGGTAGGAATAATGTAGTGAGGCCTCAACGTGCGCAATTCAATATTTAAATAAGACATTAGTCACCCCACCTTTTACCCCGTACCAGGGGAGCTTGCCATGCTTTGCAAGTGTTTCGCACAGCATTGGTTGTTTGAGAGAGCAAGAGGTGTGTGTCTTCACCTCTGTGGTCTTCACAGAGAAAATTCACATGCGGTTTATTGTGACGCTGCTTCAAATGCGCAATGAAGTTGGTCGATTTAAACTTGCCCGGTTCTGTGCCACCGCGGAAAACAGAACACCAATGTCTTTTTTGGACTAAAATGGAAAACACTGCCACATGGCCGACATCACTCTTACTCCTTGCTACTTAGCATGTTAGCAGATGCTGCTGTTGTGATCACCTGGAACGGACCGTTTGTATAAGGGTGCTTATATCAGAGATTTTAGAGCAAGTCTGATAGAATCAGATACTCGTTTTTATTTTATGACAACAGACCGTTATCAGATATTGGATTGGGACCCCCCCAAGACAATAACCGCCGCATATTTGCGATTCAGCATTTGCAAATTTGCCTGTCAGTATTTTTTTGGCACCATTTGGTGGCATCTTGGTGTCAAGAAAGCATGCTGAAGTCTGTTGAGGAGTTTCATTTAAAAATGATTAATGCTTTGCCCCCCATCTTGTGGCATCTAGAGGCAATTACAAACCTTTTGCGGGTGGGATTGGTGGGGGGGGGGCTCTACAGGCTCAGTTTATTAAAATCACATGACATCAATCCCAAGTTGCCCCAGTTTGAAATTAGTCTTTTGGTGGGGTGAGTGGCATCCAGCACAATGAGAAGTACTAAAGTAGTTACACAGATATTTGCGCAGTGACGGACATGTGATCTTACTCTGTCGTGTAGCGGCGCTCTTGGCCCGGGGAAGCGTGCTGGCCCCCGAGCTCATGTCGTCCACAGAGTCTCGTCTCATGCGACCGTCTGAAGAGTGCAGAGACAGCTCATCCTCGGTGTTGATGAGTGTCAGGTCCTGCATGCTAAAACTGCGCAACTTGTCTGACAACACACCCTGGCCCTGCACAGCAATCAACAAAACACGCATTAGCTACAGTATGTGACAGCAACACAATGGTTGAGGATTATAATGTTGGGAGTAAGTCATCTGAGAAATACAGTACATAGCAATAACTAGATACATAAATATCTAGATGCAGTTTGGGGATAAAGTATTTGCCTCCTTCCTGATCAGTTTTTTTGTTTGTTTGCGTATTCATCACACAATGTTTCAGATCATCAAGAGGGTGTACCTTTACATCTGGTGTAAAAATAGTAACATTTGATAAAAAATAACATGGTGGCAGTGTGATGGTCTGGCTGCTTTTCTTTTTTTAGGACCTGGACTACTCACTGTGGAAAAACTAATGGAACACTGAATTCTGGTATCTACCAGAAAATCCTTCAGGCCAACATCTGGTCATCAGTTCTTGCCCTCAAGATTAAGCACTCTGCAGCACGACAATGATCGGAAATATATGAACAATTCCACCTCTGAATGGCTTCTTTTTTTCTTTTTTTTTTAAATAATAATAATAAAAATGTATAAAGTAGGTTTTGGATAGACCAAGTCGAAGTTCAAATTTAAATACAATTGAGATGCTAGGATATGACCTTAAAGTCAGTTAATGCTCGAAAACCCTCCAATATGATCAAATTAAACCAATTCTGCAAAGAAGAGTGGACCAAAAATTCCTCCACAATAACACCACCAGGTATCGCAAGAGCTTGATTTTGACAACCAGTTATTAGGTTCTGGGGGCAATTACCTTTTCCCATATGGCAATATAGGTTTGGATGTTTTTCCCCTTAATAAATAAAAAACAAAATCATCAGAAACTGCATTTTCTATTTACTTGGGTTGTTTTACTTTGTGAGATATTAAAATTGGCTTGATGAATGGAAACGAGTGATAACTATGCCAAAAATTGAAAAGTTAAACTTTTTATGCAGAAAATCAGGAGGGGGGCAAAGGTAGTTTGTCATGGTACTGTATACAGTACTGCCTTGCAATACATGTTCATTGCGTGACCACACTCCTAACTCAAAACACTTGTATGTCAAAACATATTTTCCCATTGAAATGAATGGAAATGCAATTAATCCGTTCCAGCCTCCCCAAAAACTAGGGATGCACGATAACTGCTTTTTTATATAGTTTATATCAGGGGTCTTCAATGGATTCCAGGCCAAGGACCCCTAAACTGATGGAAAGCTGGAGCGGGGACCCCCTACTTATGTATACAACTGTATCTTATATCAAACTGGTCCAATAACAGAATTCATATACATTCAAAATTATAGTATTATATTAATGTATCATTTATCATACATCATATGTGTAGAAGAATAAAAATGCCTTTGTTGTCACTATACACAAGTACGATGAGATGTATTAATGTACTTTATTGTGCAATCAATACTATAGTATTGATAACTCGAACTTTTTCTCTTGTCAAACTTGAGTAACATACAGATTCAAATATTCATGTCTTTTTTTATTTTAAACAACATAACAGACAATTATTCATGTTAATGATTATTGGAAGAAATTTGAATTTGTGGCTGAGCAAAGAGTGCCAGGGCGAGGAGGAGTGTTGATGCTGAGCAAGCTGAGATGAGAGTCATTAGTGGTTATGTGCTTGCGCTTTCCCTGGCAAATGAAGTAGGGCCATTGTGTGTTTTGAAATTAATTCCATTGGTAGATAATGTATTGTCCAGTGAGTGAAAGTTGTAGAGCAAGATGCATCGGAGCGGTGTTCCGCTGGGGTTAGCATTTACCTTAGCTGTTAGCCCACAGCGACAATTGTGATTCCGCATGTGGCCAAGCCGCCCCCGCTCCTCCTCTGTCGACTTGAGCTGCTACGCGAGTCAGCTGCTGCGTAAGCCGCTGGGTCTCACCGCAAGCGTCGTAGTTACGAAAAAGTCACTGGATGGTCGTAATTTCAGCAAGTACTGGCAATCATAAGCTAATTTACTGCGGATATTGACTATTTTTGGTGTGGTAGGCGAAGAAATTTGGTCATAATATCCATGACTGTAAGGAGTCAATACAACTTGCACACCAGCAAAACCACTTCTGAATGGCTGAAGAAAAACTAAATTAAAACTTTGGAGTGGCCTAGTCAGTCCTTACCTGAATCCTACTGAAATGGTGTGGCATGCCCTTAAAAAGGCGGTCCATGCTCAAAAACCCTCCAATGTGGCTGAATTACTGTAATTTCTCGTGTATAATGCGCACCCATGTATACACACCCCCAAAGTTGACCTCAAAATTCTGGAAAACCCTTCTACCTATGTATAATGCATTTTTACAATGCATGATTTTGCATCCATTTTCTTTACCACTTATCCTCATTAGGGTCGTGGGCTGCTGGAGCCTATCCCAGCTATCTTCGGCGGGAGGTAGGGTACACCCTGAACTGGTCGCCAGCCAAGCGCAGGGCACGCAGAAACAAACAACCATTCACACTCACATTCACACCTACGGGCAATTTAGAGTCTTCAATCAACCTACCACGCATGTTTTCGGGCTGTGGGAGGAAACCAGAGTGCCCGGAGAACACCCACCCAGGCACGGGGAGAACATGCAAACTCCACACAGGCGGCGCCGGGATTTGAACCCGGTCCACAGAACTGTGAGGCAGATGTGCCAAGCAGTCGGCTACCGTGCCGGCCAAAACATGAAGTATTATCTGTATTTTGTTAGTTTTTGTCAAATAATTATTCTGAAGCACTTTATTTGAACACATAATACTTTTTTTATTATTGCTCTTAACTTGCTCTTATTTTGAAATTCACAGCCCTACTTCTATTTAGTAAATGAGAAAACACACAGTTGTGCTCATATGTTCGATTACCCAGACAGAATTTGTAAGATGTGTACAATGGAGGGGGCTCGGTTATGTTCTGGGGCTGCTTCATATATCTGGAACAGGGTGTCTTGAATCTGTGCGTGATACAATGAAATCTCAAGACTATCATCCTATTTGAGAGAGAAATGTGCTGCCCAGTGTCAGAAGGCATGGTGTGAGTCGCAGGTCATGGGTTTTCCAACAGGATAATCACCCAAAACCAACAGTTAAAAACACCCAATAGTGATGGGAACAGCAGTTTTTAGTGTACTGAATCATTCGAATCAGTTCAATAAAAAGATTCATTCACCGAATCATTCAGTGCTTCTTCATTCATTTAATGATCCATCCCTGAGGTTCACGTTCACTCAACACTTTCACCAAAGGACTAGGCGTTGTTGTTGTCATGTATTGTAAACTAGGAAAGGTGGAGAGATTATTAAAAATAAATAAAACTTCGGCTAAATGATCACCTACCTATCTCTCTCTCAGCAAGCTCTCGAACACCCGGCTTCGGTTGTGACTCGTGAACATGCGTGCAGCAAGCTCAGCTACCGAACATCCTTCCGCATCCACTTATGTCCAGCGAGGCTCTCGCCAGCCGGCATGACTTTTCTGCATTCCACCGCGGTGGACAGCGTCGCTGACAACAGCCCCCACTAGACGGGCTTCCTGCTCACTCACCTTACTGTTATTGTCATCTGATGAGTGGAAAGCGACTAAGTGTCTTGAGAAGCGCTATAGAAGTTTAATGTGTTGTTATTATTAATATTATGAAATAAAAAGCTTTAATAATCGCATTAGAGACACAGAGGGAATGACATGTAAAAACATATTAATTTACATTTATTTTAAATATGTGCGCTAGTTTTCATGTGCTTGACTGACTCAACATTAGCCGTTAGCTTGAAGAAACGGCTGCTATCCCCGTGAGGACGTCAGGACTTGCGGTTAAAAATCACTCATGAGTACGTTCCCTGCATAGTACGCCGCCATTCCTTGAGCAAACGAATCACTCATCGTACTAGTACATTCCTCCTTAGCGGATCACAAACAAAGAAGTTCCGAGAACGATAAGTTCCACGAATGAAATACTCTTCAGTTCCTCAGTACACCAGTTCACTGAACGAATCACTCAGTTCACTTAAGTCCCTCACCTGAAAGAATCACTCTTCAATTCCTCAGTACATCATTTCACTGAACGAATCACTCAGTTCACTTAAGTCCCTCCCCCGCTTGCACGGCGCTGCCTGACGCTGGTTGCTCATTGGTCATTCGCCGAAGTGAGTGAGTGACAATGCTGGCGAATCACAAACCACATGGTAGTACATAAAATGAAGTCCTGCCCCCGCCTGCACACTGGCTGCTCATTGGTCATTCGCCAAAGATTCAGAAGTGAGTGACAGAACGCCTCAGCAGTTCCGTTTCCGCTCCCAGCCGACTTGCTTGCCTGGCGGCGTGTGGCGGCCAAGATAAAAGAACGAATCATTTCATAAACTGATTCGGTTCAGTTCGTTCACTAAAGAGATTAATTCTTCTGAACGAAACAACACTAACACCAAAGAATGGCTAAGAGCCAAACATTGGACTTTTCTGAAGTGGCCTTCTACGAGTCCTGATCTAAATCCTATTGAACATCTCTGCAAGGAGCTAAAACATGCCATTTGGAGAAAGCACCCTTTAAACCTGAGATAACTGGAGCAGTTTGCTCCGGTTTGCTCCAGAGTAGGCCAACATATCCCCTGAGTGGTGCAGAAGTCTCAGTGAAAGTTACAAAAATCATTTGATTGCAGTGATTGCCTCAAAAGGTTGTGAAACAAAATAAGTTCTGGGTACCATTATATTTGTCCAGCCCTGTTTCAGTTTGTCTTTTAAAATAATTCTGTTGACCCACAATTCAAAAGCAATCTCTGATATTCATTGGTTAATTTTCATACACAGTATTTTTACTTTTATCAGATTAAAGTTTTTCTGTGACCACTGTGGGTTTCACATTCATTAACAGTGGGGTACCAAGGTGAAGTTTATTGTCATATTTATATAAAAGTACAATGTACATTCCAATGTAATGAAATATGTTGTGCCCTGGCACTCTCTCAGCCGTAATGTTGATAGCCAACTAATAAATAAAACACCTGACATACTGTACTTCCAACTCAAATATTGACAACCAACTAAATAAATAAAACAGCACCAATGAAACAAAAATGCACATAATACATATCATGTTGAAGTATTAGGCCTACTACTTAGTTTGCAACAATTTTATCCTCGTGTGTAGGTTCCACCACCGATCTCGAAGTCTCGCGTGTACACACTACTGGGTGTGCGCCGATGTTACCTAAATGTTTTTGAGGGGACCAGAGGCGGGACAGTTGTCGTCAAAAAAAAAGACTTGCTTTGAAATTTGTGTCATCTGGGGACCCAGTTTTAAAGAAAAAAAACGACATTTAGGCGGACGTTTAAATTTACTCCCGCTTCCTTGTTTATCAGTCAGGTCACTTTTGATTGGCTACCTTCCATTTCACCTCACAATTTACGGTATCATGACTCGAGAAGTAGTCAGCTTTCTCCACATACAAAGATTTTTGGTTTTACATATTTAAAACGTTCAATAGCAGCCCAACCTGTTTCGAACAAGTTCACTCTTAACGCACCTCAGACCAAAGGATAATCTTATAAGACATAAAATAGTCTGGCATTTAACGTCCTTGGTCTGGAAGGGGCTGAATCAGGACAAAAGCAGCCTGATTGTTTGTGTGTGTACCGGGCCTTAGACATGATACACAGCAAAGCTCCCTCACCTTGGTGGCTGCAGTTACTGCAGCATTAGCAGCCAAGTTGAGACCCCTCTTTCCAAATCTCATCATGGTTTCATAACTCCTGTCTTTGGCCTGTGCAATATAATCGTCAATCTCCTGCAACATGTGACATAAATTAAGAAAAGACAAAAAACACAATTGAGCCAAATACAAAAATCTGATAAATTAGGAAACCATCTGAGTGACTGTCTTACCTTTTCCTTGTTGGACAAGGTTGGGTGGACAAACTTGCGATAGAGAACACTGGAGCCCTTGGTGTATGGGGACAAGAGCCAGATCACAAAGGCAATCTTCAACTCAAAGTAAAAAGGAAACCTGTAGAATTAAACACAACGGGGGAAAATGAGGGTTGACGCCTCAATCACTGTGTGAGCTAATTTTAAAACAGAAACAGTAGTCTTAAACATATCCAGCACACGTGGTGGCACTGGAAGGTTCATGAATGAGTCAATTGATATTATATAAGCGTTTATTTATTTAAAGCGTGCTAGAATGATGATGATCTGACCGACCATGAGCGGCTCCTGACTCACCAGGATAGGAACAAGTCTGTGGCCGTCTCTGCCGTAGAGAACAAGGCAAATACTATCCAGTACATCATCCACTTCACCTGAATGTATGGAAACACACAGGAAAAAATATAATAGCACCTGAACGCTCACAGCATTTAGGAATCGTGCCAAGAAACAAGGCAATTGACAAAATGTGCTCTTGCTAAATGCAAAATATGCGAGTCATGCCAATGCACATCAGTATGCATGGTTTCATCTCCCAGAGACAAAGGGAATGTAGGGCATCACTGCACAGAATGGAATGACTTTAGACAAAATTATCTTAAAACAACAATCAAATCGATACACATACTGTAAATATGATTCAAAAATAATAAAGTTGAATCCAGTTACACCAAACTGGAGCAAACAGAAATTGAAAACAGTTCTAAAAATGGTGTCATACACACACACGCTCCTTCTGTTGCCGTCTGCTCGAGTAGAGACAGAGAGAAAGGTGGGTTGCTATGGTAACCTATCAGGAAGGAAGAGATTGTTCACTAGTGCGAATCCAGGCGCCGGGCCAGTGTACTGATGCTGCCCCTGCTCCCCCCCTGGCGGACCTCCTTGTTGTCAGTGATGAGGCAAGCAGGGGGGAACTTGTTTAAGACTCACACATGCACTAAGGGTTGTCGCTTAACTGCTGGCAACTAGCAGAAATGGCCATCTAATAATAAACTATAAATCTACCATTATAAGTACAATGGATATAAAAAAAAGTGAAGACATCCATGTTAAAAAAATTTTTTTTTTTTTTTTTTTAAAGTTTGAAATGGTAAAACAAAAAATAAAAAAATGAAATGCATTTCAAAATCTAAATGTGATGCATTATGCATACATAAAAATATATGAAAAATATAAATAAAGGATATTTCAAAAATAATTTCAAAACTACATTAAACAAATAAGACCTGTGAAATACAACTGAAAAAGAAAATTTGTGAGGGGGAAAATATAAAGATTTTAATTTATATAATTTCATTTATATACTGTAACTTAAATGTTTTACCCTGGTCCCTATTGTCAGGAGAATAATTCTATTTTAACATGGGTGTGTTCACTTTGTTTTCACTTTCTATAGCCACTTTATATCCAACATAAAAACTTACTGCCTTTACTAAATATGCTCTGTACACCTAATGAGATCAAATACAAGAACATTATTCAGCTTGAGGGGCAAAAGTACACACACACACACAAAAAAAAAAATTTTTAAATACAAAAATAAAATTTAAAAAAAAACAGCTGTTAGTATGATCCAGTTATATCCCAAGCAATAAACACATTGTTAAATTAGCACCCCGCTGACAATATTGAGGAGTTATTAATTTTGCAAAGGCAGAAACAGTATTTGTATTTGAAGGCAGAAACAGCTCCTGTATTTGATGAGGTGCATCTTATCTTATGGTTGATGAACAATAAAGCTGATTTATTTCAAATGCAATGTTGCCTCGCCTCTGTGTTATCAATGGCTTAGTAATGTAATACATTTAGTATTACTTAAATTGGTTAGCAGGCTCGACACCCACTGGACAAAAATCTGCCCTGTTGTTTTGGTCAACCCAGCTAACACAAGCCACTAAGAACTCATCAGTGGAGGTAAATACAGTTGACAGCATCCTGAGGCTAAACATCCTGAAACTAGAACAGCAGAAAGTGGTCGAAAATGATGCGTTTGGATTTGGAACTAGCAGAGCTACTCACATATTCCTTCACATTCTTCGTTTTGACAGCCTTGTATGACGCATACGCTGGATAGAGCGTCCCAAAGGCCAGGCTGAGAGAGGGGGGGGGGGGGGGTTAGGGAGACAACAACAAAAAAAGAAAGTTCAAGTTAGAGGAGATAAAACACAAGTGAACACAACCTCCTGATGTTTATTCTGAAACATAAAACAAATGACTTGGCTTAAAAAGGAGGTGAGCCATATTTTATCTCGTACTGTAGCTTTCTATATACTATCAGCCCCTTTGTGCTGATGTGATGGGCAGCGGTTTATCAAAACATACAAACATGATACATGGAGTCAGGAAGTGAGATAAGAAGTCTGCCATGGGTGTGTTGCTTTATTTCTGGCATGCATTCTCACCCTCTTGGTGATTAGTTTTGAGGAGACAGAAGCAGTGAGATGACAGCAGAGAATGACCACTGAAACTGCAAGCTTTATTATTATTAATATTATTATCATCATCATCACAATAGTATGTCTCATTACACTGGCACATGATTGACGCTTTTGCATTGCAAATCCATGGTCAGTCAGTAGACCAGTAAAAGTAGTGATGCACCGAAATGAAAATTCTTGGCCCAATCCGAAAATGAGGAAACCAAGGTGGAAAACCAAAACACAAAATAAATTATTATGCCAATTATTAGTAAAAATGCATTTAAGACTATAACTGCATAGCTGCAAACCCATAGAAATTAACTTCCAGAACAATTTGTCGAAATTTCCATAATTTTAAATTATGTCAATAATATTAACACAGGACAGTTATTGCAGTATATTATGATAGAGTACAATAATAATGATAATAATAACATTTAATTTCTGAGCACTCAAGGTGACCTTGCAAAGTAGATAAACACTCGATAAAATAGATAAAGTAGATAAAATAATTCTGCATACTTTTCAATTGCACAACAATCGTTACTCTACAATCGTAATCGTTGATAAATTATGGCTTCAATAGTTATTTTAATGTATTTATTGCATCAACCTTCTAATGAGGACGGAGTTGCAGCCAGAATCAAAGTAGATGAATTTCAATATGCCATCGTAAAAGAGTTGTGTCTATGGATTAATTAGCCTTTACCAATTCTGTAGTCAACCGTCATAAAGAAAGTAAGTCTATTAAATCAGATTACAGTAATCAGATCTTGAAAATCTAAATTGTTTCTATTTTGTGCAATGTACTTCTTGTACAAATGTCTTCTCTTGCATGCTATTTTTGTATTATCCGTATCCACTATTGCTGTTGAAATGATGCAATTTCCACATTGTAGGCCTACAGTAATAAAGCTAATTTTATATTCTTATTCCTTTAAACTTATAGGCCACTGTTCTGAGGTGACGTACTATTTAATTTCCGGTTCCGGACGGCATCCTATGTAGCTGTGTATTCTTTTCTCTCCAGACACTTATTTGCCTGCTGTTTTGCTGTCCGCTACAATGTGGTTCCAGACAGACCAATGTGACAAGTGCACAGTATCACCCAATCACATATTGCAGTCTTTCGCTACTACATGTCACGATAGCTTAGCAATTAGAATGGCTTCTCTGTCTTTCTCCTGTTTATTACGCCTCATCCTTCCTTCGTGACAACAATACTTGTGTATCTTATTTGCTGCCGTGGAGGTGATGATTACTGATTTATGAGTTGACACGAGACACATAGCAAATTTTCACCTCTGCGGCTCCACATTGTGTTTAGCCGCATTTGCTAGCCTAGCCAGCCATATGTTATCTTGCACTGTTGCTGTGCCTGAGCTAATACTGTGGATATTATACAGCAATACTTTACTGCAGGGGTCCCCAACCACTGGACCAGTACCAGATATTTGGGAGAATTGTACTCTTCAAACTTTGGGGGAAATAGACACCAGACCAGAACCGAGAGATAGTGAACCAGGCTCTTGGGTCTCACAAATGTTCATCTGATTGAATGGATGGATTGCAGAGACTCCAAGGTTTTCCCAGAAGTTAAAAACAGTTCTTCCATTTTAACTCCCTTCTTTACAAACAGTATAATGCATGTAATACATACAGTACATAGATTAATGCTTCACAGCACTTCGAATCTCTGGCTTGGGTTTGAAGTAGGTCTTCTGTCGCAGTACATGTGAAATCAGTCACGTGCGTGACGTAAGCGCACCCACTGAAGAACTTAAATACAGCAGATGCCCCACCTCTCCATCATTACAATGTGTTCCATCTTGAGGCCTTCCACCTCTGGTGCAGCAATGCGGAAGGGCCAGATGGATGCTGTCAGACGGTAACCATTTGCAGCTCTGCTTATGCAATCAGAGGAAGATAATTATAGACTCATGAAAAAGCACTAATATTCAGACACCTTGCGAGTTTAAAGGATTAACCTGGCACCTTTATTTGGCTACATAACGCTGTGAGGAGCAATGGAGCAGTATAGTGAGTCAGTGGCATCTGCTGACTTTAGTCGAGTCATTCCTTGTCCATTAAGAGGCCTGCCTAAATGCTTGAGTCAGCCTTGAACGTCCTTCCATCACATTGTCGTGTTCCGTGTGTTAAAACATGCTTCTGCTGCAGTCCTGACAAGAGGGGCATCCGTTTCGCCTTCGACAAACTAATGTGACCACGTGGCGATGAGAGCGTTACATATGAACCAAAATCCATCCTTCCTGAGTGAGCAATAAGTTTGGAGCGAGTCGTCCCATATTAAACTGTTTTCGGGGCCAAATCAGATGCTAAAGTGCTCACAACTCCAACCAAAGCTGTCAGTTGGTAACATGACTGACTAGCTGTTAGCTACCAGCGACTGCTAGCTTTCAACGCGTCGTGTTCATTAATTAGCGGTTAAATTGAGCGACGTCATTTTAGTGTAATTCAGAAATGAATGACAGTTTGAAGGGTTTCTTTCTACGTGGGCTGGGTAGGAGCACTGCATCACAGTTGTCAGGGGAGACAGCCTCGTCGTTCAGCCGGCCACAACAACAACAACAAAAACAGTCTCTCTACTCACACAACCATCCTCGAAATCATCCACGACACCATCTTGCTGGACCTGTGGTCTCTGGCCTTTTCCGCCTCGAGATTGAACCGGTGACTCGCTACTCGTGGGCTGCGGGCGCCCCCATACCGCTCGTGGACGCGGCTTGTGGCGAAGAAGCGGGGGACGGGGAGAGAATCGGCCGGCCGACCGTCAGGTGCGGTGGGGAAGCGGCCAAGGATGTGCTGCAGTCTCTCTGACTGGAAGCTGCTTTGCGTCTGCGTCGCCGTGTGAGGCTGCTGCAAGCGTGAGTGCTTCTTAAAGCAAAAGTATGTCTTTGGTGCCCCTCCCATTCACTCGCACAAACACAGTCGCCCAACACCTCCATGGGGCACTAGAAGCACATTTTGATTTGGGGGCCCTCTATTTCTATTTCTATACAACATTCCAAGTGATAAAGCACTAAATGGGATACAGAATTTCATCTAAGCCTACTAAAAGTACAATAAACCATTGTACAATCTATTTACTGTAAAACTGTCATCTGCTTATATATATATATATATATATATATATATCCATCCATGACTGCTGAGAGGTACATACAGGTTTTGGAGCCACATATGCTGCCATCCAAGCAACTTTTCTTTTAGGTACGTCCCTACTTAGTTCAGTGAGACAATGTCACGTCTGCACGTGTTACAACAGCATGGCTTTGTAGTAAAAAAGTGCAAGTAGTATGCTAGACTGGCCTGCCAGCAGTCAAGACCTGTCTCCCGTTGAAAATGTGTGCCGCATTCTGAAGTGCAAAATGCCACAATGGAGACCCCGGACTGTTGAGGAACTGAAGTTGGACATCAAGCAAGAATAGGAAAGAATTCCACCAACAAAGCTTCAAAAATTAGTGTCCTCAGTTCCCAAACACTTACTGAGTGTTGTTAAAAGGAAAAGTAATGTAACACAGTGGTAAACATGCCCCTGTCTCAGGTTTTCTGGAACGTGTTGGAGGCATCAAATTCAAAATGAGTGAAGATTTGCAACAAAAGAAAAACAATAAAGTTTATGAGTTTGAAATTTCAATATCTTGTCTTTGTAGTGTATACAATTGAATAGTTTAAAAGAATTTGCAAATCATTGTATTCTGTTTTTATTTACGTTTTACGCAACATAACCAACTTCACTGGAATTTGGGTTTATACAAATACACCGTATTAGTACATGATATAATATATATAGTGTACACAACATCAAGGCACAAGATAAATACAGTAAATACATCTAGATGTAAGGTATAGAGTTGCAAGCAGGTGGAGACTGAGTCCAGATAGACTAAGTCCAGCACAATATGGAAATACATAAGAGCAGGATCTTTGACAATGAGTAAGCACAGATGTTTTGAAAATATGAATAGAAGTGATCGGTCCAAGTGAATAAGGTGGAATATTCCGGTCAAACTTAAAATGCACAGCAACGGATTTCTTTCCTAAATTATTGGAGAAAACAGGAATAAATTATCATTCATTCATTTACCTACCGTTCCGCTGATCCTCACTGGGGTCGCGGGCGTGCTGGAGTCTATCCCAGCAATCTTTGGGTGAGAGGCGGGGTACACCCTGAACTTCTCGCCAGCCAATCGCAGGGCACGTAGAAACAAACAACCATTCAGACTCACATTCACACCTACGGGCAATTTAAAGTCTTCAATTAACCTACCCTGCATGCCTTTGGGATGTGGGAGGAAACCGGAGTACCCGGAGAAAACCACGCAGGCATGGGGAGAACATGCAAACTCCACACAGGCGGGGGCGGAATTTGAACCCCGGTCCGCAGAACTGTGAGGCAGATGTGCTAACCAGTCGGTCACCGTGCCGCCAGAATAAATTATCAGTGTGCCTTAATTTATACTGTGAGCTAGAAGAGGCTCTTTTCCGGGTTGGATCTTGTGACGTTCCGCATATAGTAGATTGAAGACTACATTGTTCTCAGTCTTTGTACGTTTTCAGCAATGGTCTTCAAACATGTATCATGTATTTAAAAATGAATCCCTGAATTAACTTTACAGGCCCAAAAGACTGAATTGTATTGAATTTATTCTTGAAATGTGTGTCCACACAAAAACACAGAAACATCCATCCATCCATCCATTTTCAATACCGCTTATCCTGTTCAGGGTCGCGGGGCTCTGGAGCCTATCCCAGCTGACTTCGGGCAAAAGGCGGACTACACCCCTAAATGGTCACCAGCCAGTTGCAGGGCACAGATAGAGACAGACAACCACTAACACTGACATTCACACTGTCACTGAGTGGCAACTGAACCCACACCAAAGTCAGGCAAATGTATCCTTACACCACCAGTGACTCAAAACACAGAAATACTGCAGTATATATGCCAGGCCTGTAAATGGTGCCGTAACCAACAGGAAGTCACCAAAAACAGAGAATAAGAAACCTGTGTGATGTAAACATCCTGTAATATCTGCAACTCTGAGTTTGGGTTGTTAATGCATAGTATGTAACTTTTGGCAACTCCAATTCTCTATTAGATCAAAAGAACACTGCCGTTGCATCAATATGATGTAGACAATGCATGTTATGCCCCTTATATGATTCTACAACATTTTTACTATGTTTTGAAGGACATGCATCATTTCAGTGCTGTAATTTCCGATGCGCCACCAAACGGGCCAGCGTGGGAAACAAATAGGGCATTCACTAAATATAAAAAATAAGATACTGACAAATACAACAAGATGTTAGAGGAGCTGAATGGCCCAATCAGGATTGTGTCATCTCTAGTAGTGGCTTGGGTGAAAATGACTTTTTTAAGCAAAAAAAAGTTGTGGATCATTGCTTTAAGGGCTGGACCTGGTTGTGACACCAGCAAAGATGGAAAAGCAAATGGACATTTAGGCGTGTGGAGCTGCTGGGTGTGAATTGTAGCCTCTATCAGTACCCGGAGTACTTTCTGTTACCGTTGATGGAAATAAAGCGAGTAAAGTGCATAGTCACAGACAATGTCGTCCTGGACGGTGGACCACATACGTACGAGGTAACTACACACGACTGCTACTGGAGGAGAGGATGTTTCGCGACTTTGGCGAAGGTAAATGAAGAAGCCGACGAATAAATAATTGATATGCATAATTGATATCCAAGCTCTTCGACCGGAATAGCTGCACTTGCACGTCTAGCTCGCCCACCTCGCAGTCGTGGGTGAGGGAGATTACAGCAATATTATAATACAGGTCCTCGCGGTGTTATTAGGATTCCCACACAGTTTCTGGGCAGGACACGCCCTGTTGCACTATTAGTGGCTCCAGGACACGTGCCGCTGCACTATGATTGGCTGTTCTATCTCTGCAGAATACGCGCTCCTGCTTCCAAACAGGAAAAGCGTTCACGTTTCCCCACTAACCCTCAACCCACGCTAATCCTAATGTTAACCCATCCTAAATCGCTTTAAGACCGAGCCCTAAACCTAACTATAGCAAACTTCTGTTTTTATTTGGTAAAAATGAGACACGTTTCGGACGGTCATCTCGTTGCATCGGCGTGGTCTGTCCTTCTCGCGACGCAGGAGCCAATCAGGTTGCAGTGGGGCGTGTCCTGCCCTGAAAATTTGTGGGAATCCTAATAACATCCCCTTGCGTCTCTCGTCAAGACGCACTTGTGGCAATTTCAAGGATTTTGTGCAAATTTATCAAGTTGTAAAACATCTTTTGGCCACTGACTCCCTTTTGATGACGTATAGGTTGGAGGCGGGCTACTTGCTCGTCCATATTGCACTGGCGTCGGACACATCTGATCTCTATGTACATATGAAAGAGGCCTGGGACGGATTTGAAAAACAATCGTAATTGTACTGTTCACTCTGACATGAAAGATTCACCTATTTGCAGATGGGTTTTTTTTCTTTCAGATTTTTAAAACTTTATTTTTGGGTCATTTTTTATGCAATAAAGTTCATCAACTGTTACCAGATTTTTGCTATTCCCGGTAGTGCCCAGTCCCTATCCCCTGTGTATAGTGGAGGTCCACTGTAATACCAAAATATTTCTATTAAAAAAATAAAATTTAAAAAAAAACACTTTCAAATGGGTAAATGCTCCAAGTAGCAACTTTAGTTCAATATTTCACAAATACATTTTATTGATGATCAACAAAACAAGCAATTAGACAATGACATAGTTGCTTTATGAAAACACACACACGCACGCACGCACACACACACACACTACCATTTCTCTTAACTTTATTGTGAAAAATCAAACAGACTGCTAAGATCAATATATATTGATACAATGCTAATGGCCAGTAGTTCTGTTCAGCTGCAAATGTGATTTTAGAACAATGTTGTTGGAACTCTTCAGTTATTCAGCCTGGGAAACAGTTACCCAAAAAAAAAAAAAAAGCTTCTTCTATGAAATCCTCCTGATCATTACCTATGCAATGATAAAGGGGGGTATAAAAGAAAATTCTCCTTAAAGTATAAACTAAAAATACAAAACTTTGGTCTGCTTCCTTCACTGGCTGCTTCACAAATCCATTTTCAGCCACTGAGGGTAGAAGCACCCAGTTTGAAAACTGCAAGAACAACAACAAAAATCTACAAAAACAGGTTAACCTTGCATCTATTGAAATACATTGATGTCATTAAAATAGAAACATGAGTCTGGAACGCACATATCAGTTTCTTATATGGTCGCTGAACATCTGCTCCGAAGGCACGTCAGCTTTTACCTCCCTTGCTCACACATTGTACATATACAATGGAAACAACAAAACAAACACATTGACCTTAAATACAAAGTTAATCAAAACAAAAAACAAAAAAAAAACAGACAAGTTTGCACTTATTGTGAGAGCGATTAAGGACTTCCTTCATTGGCGCTCCAACAAGCACAAAAAAACGGGTCTAAACCCTCCACCAAATTTGACGTTCTATTCCACCATATACAAACTGTCACTGCCCTTGAAAAACTACACTTGATGTCTGTACTGTGTAGCTTGATAGTGGGTGTGTGTCATGTCAAGGTCTTATGTGGTGGAGTGAAGTGGTCTTGGGAGGCCAGTCGTCACGGCAAAGAGGTCAGCGGCTACGGGCGGGCTAGTTTTGGGTCATGCGCCTTTAGTGTGCCGACTGCGTCCTTCACTGCATGATAAATGATGTTTTTCACCTACATAAAAAAAAGACAGAATTAGTTACCTGCCTGCATACATAATCACTGTCATATGTACCATGTATACAAATATGTAATGTGCATTTTGTATTCGCTGGTTTGGTTCTGACAAATTCCACATTACTTATAAACGCCACTAGGGGACAGTATCACATTGCAAACACTCCTGTTACCGCTCCAATAATAATAAGTATTTTCGAAGGGGAAGTAGTTTTTACTTTATTTTAGTTTCATAAAAAAAAAAAAAGTGGTTAGCTTCTCTTTATGACAGTTGTTAATTTTAAAATTTTACATAAAACATTGTAGTTAAAACATGTTTTAGAAATCGAATTCTAGTTGATTTATTTGCCCTGGGTCACAGGTAAGTGTAGTGGTACAGACTGCTGCCTTTCATGCAGATGGCATGGGTTTGAATCCCAGCCAGTGCCCAGCTACTGCTTATCCCAAGCCTGGATAGAAAATGGGTGGGTTGCTCAACAAGGGTATCTGGCATAAAAACTGACAAAATCATGTGAGTGACTCGCTGTGACGACCCGAGTGGGACAACAACAACAAATCCTATGAAAATCCCGCCCCCGAAAAAATAAATAAAAATCAAAACTTAACAAAAGCATTCAGACAGCAAAGAATTGTATCTCGAGCACCCGGGAAAGCAGGAAGGATGGGTAACTGTTCGACATAGATGCATGTACGGCTGACAGATCCTCCAACATTGCGATCAGACATGCTTGAAGCAGCAAGTGACAAGTTGCCGCTTCTTGGGGGAATTTTCTAAAAAACCATGCACTTCAAACGCTTCTAAAATCCTCCATAACAAATAAATTAATTAATTTATGACGAAAGAACATGACTTGTTTGACTGTCTACACTGCTCTTCTCACAAATGTTCTATTTGCATTGTTTTTTGTAGTGCAAGTGACGAAGTTAAAACAAGACGTAATTTGTAGTGGGTCAACTTGGAGCACACCTTGGAATTTCTGTCCATACGATCTGATTTGTGGATATTTTTTGCTAAACTTTTTCAGTTAGTCGAAGAAGGGCTTTCCTTAGAAGAAAACGGATGATGAGTGTGGCTGTGGACGTAGATGCGAGTCGGAAAATAGAGCATTTCCCAGTGAGTATTGACATTGTCGCCGTTTAGTGTATTTATTAAAACCCCATAGCAACTGTTGATATGAAAAAGTTGTGCATCATTGCAGTTTTCTGCTGCAGTTGAACTTAGAAACGAGTGAAACCACGGGCTGCTGTGACTGACACATTCGCGTTCACCTCTTCCTCGCTGTCCCTAATGAAGTGGCCCATTCACCCACAAAAAAGGGGGAAAAAAACAACAGCAATGTTGTGCTGATGTAGTTTGCTTTGCTTGTTGGTAAAATGTCAATGATTGTGTAGTCTTGCAGTTTTGTCCAAAGAATGAGCATGAACTGAGCTAAGCTACGAGGCTATCTGTCCACGTTGAATGCGTGTATATGTATTGTAGGGCAATCTATACACAACTGTACTATTTATTCAAGATGACAGCTTTAAATATTCATAGCTTTGCATTGCAAATGAGAATTTTCCACCATTTATGAGTATTTTCCAAGACAATAGACTAGATTTGTGGGGGCGGGGGGTCTTATAACTTCAGGCATCTATTGCATCCAGTAGAATTTATTGTATAACACGAAACTTCATAGTAGCACACCATAGCTTTATAAGTAGGTGCATAAAAAGTTTCAGCTAAATCCATCCAGTCATTCCTGAGAAATAGCGTTTGTAACGAAATAATGTAACTATTACAAAATTCCTGTTACTGTGGCAAACAATGGTGACATTTTTAAGTCCATAATGGGTTGATATATTAACGTCCAAATTTGTATAGCTTAGCTTCCTTATTTTCCTTTTTAAAATAATAGACCATCCCTTGAAAAAAATTATGAAATTTGGAAAAACATTTTGTCAATGCATGCTAATAAGAGCCTTTACATGAGCATCTTCATAAGAAATTAATTCAAAATCGATTTTAGCATGGCCAATTACATTAGTGTGTGAATTTCTGTAGTGATACAGTATGTTGAGAAATGATGAAGTTATACTGTTTTATTCAAATTTGAAGGCATTTTTAGCCCGATTTTTGACAGGCGATACAACACAAAAGCGTTCCCCCAAAAGCCCCCCCCCCCCCCACACACACACAAAACTAAATTCCCCGAGAACTAGTACTCAGGCTGAAGAGGCCGTTCTTTATGGAAAACTTTAAGCCATTTTCACACTGAGGCAGATACAATGACATCATCAACTAGTGTTATTGCGATTGGTAGTCCAAACCTATACCATAGGCCAAATTTATACCATTTAACGCACATATTGCACACCCCCTACTTATGCCTATGTTACTAGGTTTTTAAAAAAATGGTGTTTTTGAGTGTGTTAATGTGTTTGTACTAGCAGGATTACACAAACCGCATCAAATAAATTTCTACAAAGGTTTGTGTATAAAGAAACAAATGAGTGATCCGAATCGGCACCAAAATGTCATGGTTTTGCAAACATTGCTTGAGTAGTTTTTGCATGATTGTGTTAAAGCACACATCCCTGGGTATAATTAAACTGTCAGCACGAAAAAAAGGGCGTGTATTTTGCCCACCTACCTGAAGCTTGTCTTCATGGTTCGTATGAGTGGTAGACAGGTGTCGGAACTCCTGTGTCAATCTGAAGCAATGTCTCACGTGCTCTGGAGACACAAAGTCCTCAGCCACCTTGATACAACTGTACAAGTTGTGCACCTGAAAGCAGAAGAACAAACAACATATCATTAACTGAAAAGGTAAACAGACAGGCATATATCATTAACTGAAGGGTAAACAGACAGGCAGGGATGCATGTTGCCATATCTCTCCATATACAGGCCTTTACCTGGTGTGGAGCTCCAGCAGGGATAAAAACAGCATCACCTAAAAACTGAACAATGGCCCAGCCCTGGACACCATATTCTTCATTGAGTCTGCGGCGGAGAACCTGGTCCAAGTACCAGCTCTGATCATGAATGGGGTCGTGGTCGAGAGGGTTCTCCTGACCCTGCTCCTCTCCCACCTTGGCAGTAAAACACACATATCAATTGAAAAGCTTGCAGAGGTACCGATGCTGCAACTTAACTGATTTATCAGGGAGGTGCAATCAGCACAGTCTCCACTGGCTGCTAACCTTGCGCAGCAGTTCTCTGATCTTCTCTGCATCCTTGGCAGCATAGATGTGCCAGAGAGCTCCGGGTTTCTCATTTTGTGTGTACACTCTCCTCTTTGTCATTTCATCCACATCTCCCTCCTCAATAGTGGTCATGACCTCTGGGTGTTCAAACAAAACACCGACACACAATGACATCAGCAGAGTTTCTTACATCAGTACTCTTCTGTCTTGTTTTGTAGGCACAAATTGCCCTGATGTAATTTTATTAATGCATTTACGAATTTGCTTATTTATGATTTTCTGCAGGGTTACAAAAAGCCCCCAAATTATTTAGTTTTCATGGCTAATACATTTACAATATTACAATTTACTAATTCTTGAATAACAAATACAGCAAAAATATCAATACTGCATACAGTACTGTAATACTGTAGGTATGTGCCTTTCTTGGTTAAAATGTGATCACCCCATGAGGTAATTTACACTGTTCAAGTGTTTCACTGCGTAAAGTACAGTATCCCCGCATAGTTTGTGCTCCTTAACACCTCAAGATGCCACCCAAACGCTGTGCTGCCCCAAAAAGCTGAAGCGCCCCAAGAAAATTATAATGCCCCAGAAGATAAACCTCCTGGATATGCTCAAGGAAGAAAAAGGTTGAGGCGCTATCATGGCATGAACAAAAGTACTGTCTGTACATACGGCTGTGCACCCACTGAATTTCGCGATGCCGCCAAAACTACTATTGAGAGTTGGAGAC
This sequence comes from Phyllopteryx taeniolatus, assembly GCF_024500385.1. Classification (NCBI taxonomy): domain Eukaryota; kingdom Metazoa; phylum Chordata; class Actinopteri; order Syngnathiformes; family Syngnathidae; genus Phyllopteryx; species Phyllopteryx taeniolatus. Next base: position 13,267,093 of record NC_084511.1, on the reverse strand, counting down.
ATATAACACCCTCTTCATTAGCTTGAAGATGCACCAATAGCAGCTGCCGATCATTTTCCTCAAGCCCGTTGAGAAAGCCAAAATATACAGCGTTTCCCCAAGCATCTGAGGAAGAGATGTAACTCTTCTGTGGAGTCATTGCTTCATCGTCATTTGTCAGGCATTTAGAGCTACTGTAAAATAGTAACAATATGAGGACTTTTGCACAGACATGAATGGTTTACACACTACACAATCTCGCTTACTGGCACATTGTTCACATCCACAGCCTCAGATTGACAAAAGCACAGACTACAACATGAACCGTTTCTAACAAGATAACAGGTGAACAAGGGATTCAGAAAAGCAAAAAAATATTTTTTTCTTATGGGTTTGCTTTGGTATACAGTCTCTATGCGAGGACCATACCAGCAAATGTGTATGAAGGTTAAATCTTTCGATTGTACATGCGTTTCACCCAGTGTGCCAAGTCACACCATGTGAGTTTGCTTTCTTGTGAATGTATTTTGTAAACTGCCATTCTCCAATGCAAAATAGGAAAAGGCGAAAGCAGACAGTTTATCTGCATGTCAACTAAAGACTGGAATAGGAGAGAGGCGACACCTGACAGAGGTCTAGATGCCCTTCAAACCTTTCTCCCAAAGAGCACACCAAGTTCACAGAAACTGGACATATTGCAGCTGCAAAGAAGTGTAAGCAACATTTTTGCTGGAGGGTGGGTGAGTGTGGTCAAGGAGGTTCTGGCATTGATAAAGAAGAATGTGACTTCCACAGGGAGAGTTTTCAATGATAATTATTCATTTGTGGTACTAATAAAGATTATGTTCATATAAATACAGAAGAGATTCAAGGAAACCATTTTAGAGATACTCTACACCTAACGCAAAGATAATTCCAGAGCAGGCAAATAAAGTTTATTTTTCAGGATGTTTTTTAACTGAATAAAATAAACATTCTTTAACAGCTTCTGTAAATTTAAGTGTGTCCCCGCTGACAAGCACTGCTTCCACAAACAATACTGCTGCAAACACAGTGGCGCTATAGTTTACAAAATAAGTCAGTGTTGCCAACTTAGCAACTTTTACAATTCCAATAGCGACTATTTTTTTAAAAATCGACTAGAGACTTATTCTTGCTACAAAACAGACAACATAAGCGGAATCATTTTCACAGTTTTTTGGATAACAAAAAAGGAGCCCAGTGGAAGGCAATCACTGAGTCAATTGCACTGAACATTTTTAAAGACACGGAGCCCATTTATATATTGCAAAAGCAGTAATTTATCAAAATGTCAAACTTTTGACCTGAGGTACAGCGGCTGAAATAAGTATTTAATACGTAATTTTTCTCATTAAATATATTTCCAAAGGTGCTATTGACATTTAAATTTCACCAGGTGTTGGGAACAACCCAAGTAACCCATACATATATAGAAAGTACAACGAATAAGATCAGAAAATAAGTTGTGTAATATTGTGAAATGACACAGGTCAAAAGTGTATAGGAGGTGTCTTGAAGCTGTCATTGCAAACAAAGGCTTTTGTACAAAGTATTAAATAAATACCAGTTGGCGCGTTCAATACTTTTTACCTGTGTCATTTCACAACTTATTTTCTGATCTTATTTGTTCTACTTTCTTTGTATGTATGGATTACTTGGGTTGTTCCTGAAATATGGTGACATTTTCAGGTCAATAGCACCTTCGGAAGTATATTTAGTGAGAAAAATGGTTGTGTTAAATACTTATTTCAGCCACTGTATGTGTTTCCAAGCCATAAATATACCTGTATGCAAGAGTGTGACCATACACTTCAACAAAAGATTAACAGTATGGCTCGGCTGGTCCGTATAACGGCTATTTTTATGTTAAATTGATGAACATATAAAATAATTATTTATTAACGATCCTGTTTACATTATCTGTAAAGAAAATGGATTTTATTTATGTATTATTTCTGTCTAAGTTGATCCAAGTGAGTGCAGGAAAAAAAATTGCTAGAGAAATGTATGTAAATTGATATAAAGCAAATCCCAGACTTTTTTTGTTGTTGTTTTTAAATGTCATCATTTGTTTTTCTATAAGCGAAGGTGAAAAATTTATTAAAATCAAAATCAGATTTTGAGAAAGAAATCTTAGATTTTATTTTAAGGCCATATCGCCCAGCCCTGTTACAGAGTGAAGAGTGGAAGAGTCAAGAGTGGGAGTTAGTCAGGAAGAAATGCATGCTACTCAAGTGATACAACTGAAAGTCTACACACCTTTGCGTCCATTGATATCTGCCTCTGTGAAGGAGAAATGTTGCCAAAATGAAAAGGACAGATACCCACTGAATTTTCTTTTACGGGTCCTTTGTAAGCCAATGATGAGTAGGTGTGGCAATAAACAACAGTGACAAGGAATAATGGATGCTTTGGCTCTTAGTCAACCTGAGAATATTATTTATTGTTGTTGTCTACCGCCAATTCAGCTCCAACTGAATTGACAAGGCTCAAATTATTTTTATCCATCTCAAGCAATATATATTTTAAAAAATTTGGATTAGTAGATCCTGGATCCTCTAAAGCTTTGAACTAAAAAAAAAAAAAAAAAAAAAGGCTTAAGGGAAGACTGCACAGGTGTTGCTGTGTGAATTTTAGTTGTTTGTTATCACAGAACCCATTTGTGGGGTCAGACGTCTTTAAAGCTGGACCTGAAAGGCCTAGTTCTAGTTCATCCCAAAGGCAGGGTTGAGGTCAGGGATTTGCGCGCTTGGGCACAGTCATACTTTCACAGAATGTGGCCTTCCCCAAACCACAAAGTTGGAAGCATAGAATCATCACAATGTCTTGGTAAGATGAAGAATTAAAATTCAGGGGGAACTAATGAGTCTAGCCAATCCTACGGCAGCTTAATATTTAAAAATGGAGCTCAATACGTTTCTCGTATATCTTACGGTGGGAAATGGGCATTAATGAACAATTCTAAGAAAATGATGATGGTATTATAGCACGTATGAGTTGAGAATTCGTTTTCAAATTATCAAAATTGACACAAAAAAGTGGCGTATGCTATCTGATGAGTGGGTACCAATTGAAGTGTCATTTCTGAACTATAATGAAGGAAGAAAGGGGGTGTTGTTGAGTGTGCAAGTCCTCTGACCTTTCTCCAGGTCTCCTTCTCCAAGAGGTATTCCAACATAAACCATGACATTGACTGCATCTGACACATCAAGATGAAGGTTGGTGGTGCCCACCTTCCTGTCTTCTGTCGAGATCAGTCCTGAAAAAACAACAATCTTGTAAGAGACGGTCAGAGAAACAGAAAACAAAAATGCAACACAGTGGAACCCCGCACACTCGCAGTTAGGCACCCGCAGATTCACCCGCTTGCATTTTTTTTTCCCCAGATAATTTTTTTCTTTTGTAATTTTTCTATTTCTTTTTAGGAGGGAACCAGTCCAGATAATTCTTATTGCCAGTTTATTCCTGTTTATTCAAAAATATATGGGAAAAAATCCCCCCCTCCCCCAATGCCATTACAATTGCCGTCAATTATACATGGATTTCGCTATTCGCGGTCGATTCCCTATCCCTCATGAATAGTAGGGGTCCACTGTAATGGAGCAAAAATTAAAAGAGTGGAATGATGAAACTTGGCCACGTCTTCCCACCATAAGCATTGTACATCTTTGGTCCTAGATCTGGTCGAACAAAAAAGTTAGGCAGACGGGCCGCAAGGTTTAGCCGGCCATCTCTTTTAGTGTACTCAGGCAAGGGAAGGTTGTCCATCAAATCGTCAAACCTGTGAGACAGACAGACACACGTGAATAGATTCCTAAACATAAACGCAACTCTCAATATAACGATATTTGCAGACTTGGAATTGTTTTCTTTTTTTGTTTGTTTGTTTTTTTACTCACCGTGTGGGCATCATATCCCTAAAGTCTTCTCCTGGAGGCCAGTCCTTTAATTTCAATACCATTGGGTTACCGTCACCATCTTTCAGTCGCTCTGCAGTTTATAAAAAATATATCAATGTTGAATGGAGGCATGCAATGCAGTCCAAAGGAAGAAAAAAAAGATACATTTGCAAAGTATTGGAGAACTCACTGGAGATGATCTGGAAGCCGTCCCAAAAGTCTCGCACCTTCACATCATTAATGATGGCACAGTTTCTGCAATTGACCAAGTCTACATCCTGGTCCCCAAACTCCTCACTAAAGGCCTCAGGACGCCATAACTCAGATTTCAGTCTTTTATGTATCCCTGACACCAAGACAGGCTAGGCATGAAGGAAAAGGAATTAAGCTCAATAATGTGAAGCCATTTTTAATGAAAAATGTTCCTTGTTCCACACTAATGGAGAGAAAAAACAACATATGGAATATGAATAGTGGTTCTTACTTGTCCCTGCTTCCAGCACTCTCTAAAAATCTTCCAATTGTTGCTATTGCTGGGATCCTGGAGGCAAAGGAGTCGCCCATCACAGAGCCAGGAGTGCGAGGTGTGTGGTTCCAAAACACTGAGGCCCATTATTCCATCTTTACGAGCTCCCAACACACCAAGATCACCTCCCTCAGAGGGTCCGGTACGGCGGCCTTCTGCCTTCTTGGTCTCCACAACTGAGGCGATGATGTGGTCCAAGAAGTTGGGAAGGTTGCTCTTCAGCTTGTCACTCTGAGTAAAGAAAATTGTAAGTGGTTTACAAGCAATGCACTTACAGAGAATACCTTTTGAATTGTAATGTGTTTTTAGTAGTTTAACCCATAACAATTTCAAAACACTGTAATTTTTGGGTTCTTTATTGAACCAGTAGTTGGCAACCAAACAGTAAGAGTTCTCCCACACCACGCACGCGCGCACACAAATGAAGAGTTTACACATACGCCTCCGGAGGTAAAGATGGACGGGAATGGTACCCCGCTCTCTCCATGTCCTTGGGGAAGCTTGCCAGGTCCAGAGTTGAGCAGGTCCCGGAGACTGGAACCTTCAGGTTTGGAATGGGTCACGCTGGAGCCTAGTAAAAGGCTGTTAAAGAGCTTGGGACTGGAAGCCGAAGGTCTTGACAGGGTACTGAGTGAGTCCAGGCCAAAATGAGGCCGACTTTCCCGATTCATAATGGCGCGAAGTGAACCAGATTCTGAATGGTAAAGAAGACAGCGATTTAAACACTTTGAAATTGAAAGACAAATTAATTAATAACAGTTCAGGTTATATCTCTTTCACCTCACCTTTTGTGTCATCCTTGGATTTCTGTGTGGCCAAGTCTGCCAGCCAGTGCAGAGCAGAGCTGTTTCCCTCTCCTGATGTGCGCAACTCCTTAGCGGAGGACTGTGCAAGGTTACTGAGGGATGTTGTACCACTGGTGGAGTTACTATTACTGCCCGTACTTTCCCCAGCCCCGCCACTGGATGATACTGCTGTTTGTGGGATTTCAGTTTTCATAGTTGATGTTTCGCTTTCTGACTTTGGAGTTGTGCCAACAGCAGAGGCTGTAGCTCCTGGAATGCCAACACTGTTTGGCGTTGTCTGCTGAGACAAGCAAACCAGCTGTAAGAACGTATTGAACACAAATTACAATAATTATGTGAGAATCATGACATTACGATGCACCTGTGAAATCCCATTGGGGGCACTATGGCGGACTAGGGACTTAGTATGTCGACTGGCACAGGGGCAGTTGGCTTTGATACCCCACTTTCCTCTTGCTAAGTGCACCATGTCACCTATGTTGTAAAGAGCTAAGAGAAACAAACAGTAATAACAATCAAACCTCATGACAGCAAATTTACAGTTCAATCTTTATCTACAAATGCAAGTTGTTACCTGTCCCAGGGATAATCTGTGTCGGCATGAGGTTCTCTGGCTCATGTGGTTGGCCCTTAGCACATTTCAACCAAGAGAAAACCCCATCCACTGGACCCTCTTCTAAGTCTAAAATATATAGCATATGGTTATAACACCACACTCAAAACATGTATTTAGGGTGGATTTAAATTGTACATACCCTGTATAATAGGAACCCTAAACTGACAGAGGAACTTCTAATTAAAGCCCACTAGTATAAATATGACGACTTACCATCTCTTGGTCTGTTCCTGCGAAGCCGATAGCAGTCCAGACACACTCCGAAGCCACACTTGCGGCACACCCAGTGGATGTTGAACAAAGTGGTCTCACACACGTCACACATTTCCCTCACGCCCCGCACAGCACGTTTCCATGCTACTTTCTCTGAAGAAGCAGAAAGTCAAGTAAATTCAGGATAGTCAATTAACATTTGAGTACCATATTTTCCAGACTATAAGCCACTACTTTTTTCCCCGCACTCTGAACCCTGTGGCTTATGTAACGATGCAGCTAAAATATATATTTTTTCACTAACGGCTGTCAGGGGGCGCAATAAGTGCAAAAACAAGACAGGCCCGACTTGTTTAAACGTACTGCCAAAGTTGTTCGAACGTAATGCAAGGCTAAATGCTTAAAACATGACCGTTTCCCATAATGCACTAGGGTTTGGGCATGCGCAGATGCCTCCAGCATGTAGAAGACGACACTAGTTTTTGGCGCACTCAACGCAAAACGCAGCAAGACACGCACGATCGCAAAATATTTTTTATTTTTCACACCCTCATCATGCAAAGTACAAGAAGAATGTATGATGCAGCTTTTAAGTTGAAAGCCATCAATCTGTCTATTCAGGAGGGAAATAGAGCTGCTGCACGTAAACTTGGGGTTAAAGAATCGATGGTGAGACGTTGAGACGGCAGCGTGAGCAGATGGCCCGAACTTGAAAATGTTCTTGAGGACTGGTTGAACACACAGAGAGCAGGCGGCCGAGGTGTATCCACCATGCAGATCCGACTGAAAGCCAAAAAAAAATTAAAAAAATTAAAACAATCGCCAGAAAAATGTGTATTGAAGGTTTTCAAGGTGGACCATCATGGTGTTTTTGATTCCTGAGACGAAAAGGTCTGTCCATCAGGGCGCGGACGACTGTCAGGAACTCCCTCCAGACTACGAAGAAAAACTTCCACAAATTCATTGCAACAAAAATAGCCGAGAATTCCATCGGACCAGACGACATCATAAATATGGATGAAGTGCCTTTGACGTTCGACCTGCCTCTAACTCGAACTGTTAACAAGGCAGGAGCGTCATTCATTATGGTGAAAACAACTGGCCACGAGAGAACGCACTTTATGTGTGTTTTGAGCTGCACTGCATCCGGACAAAAGCTTCCACCAATGGGGATTTTTAAGCGGAAGACTATGGCAAAAGAAAAACTCCCAAAAGGCATAGTCAAAGTTAACAAAAAAAGGTGGATGATAGAAAGCTGAATGACTGAATGGACTGAACTGTTACAGTATGCGTCAAGCAATGCTTTTTTCCGGTGAAGAAATCCTGCCGGTTTTGGACAGTATGAGGGCCCATAACAGATTCTGTGAAAGCAGCCATCAAGAGATCAAACTCAATTCCAGCTGTGATTCCTGGAGGTACAACAAAGTTTTTGTAGCCACTGGAAATCAGTGTGAATCGTGCTTTTAAAGCGGCACTCCGAGGTGAGTGGGAGGCTTGGATGGCCAGCGGCGAGATATCTTTCACAAAAACTGGCCGCATGCGAAGATCACCCTTTTCTGAGGTCTGGCCAGTGGATCTTAAAAGCGTGAAGCAGTTTGAAAGAATCTACGATCAACGGATTTCGAAAGGCTGGACTGCTACGTGAGGAGAAAAGCACGTCAGCGGTAAACTGTGTCTCGAGATGAAAATTACATTGAGAGAGACACCGACAGAGAGACTGAAATGGTGTGTGACGGAGATGTTCTGATGCTCTTCAACTCCAACACTGAAGACGACGACTTCAGTAGTTTCAGTGAACAGGATGATGATGAATAAAAACAATGACTTTTCTGTTATGTTTGAGCCGTTTTACTGCCGTGTTACAGGCACTGTTTGGAAAGAATTAAGGTATGTAAATGAACATTTACAAAATATTTCTGTGTAAATATCTAATTTCACAACGTATATATCCGCGGCTTATAGTCTGGTACGGCTAATATATGTAAAAAAAAAGAATTCAAAAAAATTTAGTGGGTGCGGCTTATATTCCGATGCGCTCTATAGTCCGGAAAATACGGTAATTTTAATACTGTATTTCCTAAGAATAAATAGGAGATTGCTTAGTACATACGGTGAGGTTCCACCATCATCATGGCCTCCTTCTCGGACATGACCAGCTGGCAGAACTGGTCACCCACATTGGCCAGGATATACTTGGAGGTATCAAGGTCAAGGCCCTCTTGCACAGCGGGTGCAGGTAGCCACAGACCCATTGCCATTGAGTCGCTCTGCTGCGGGCTTAGGAAACCTTCAACACGCAACATACCCTTACGAGTGAAAGCCAACCTGGTCACAGTAAAAAGGATTCAAAAAATGATAAATTATCTGCCTTATTGATGAAACATGATCAAAGGTACGTAGCAAATACTTGCTATGATGGTGTACCTTCGGAAGTGGAAGAAACGACAAGCCACATTTGGATCATCATCTTCCTCACTATCGTCATCTGTGTTGCGAGATTTACGGTAGCGCTCCAGGCGACACTCGCGGCACTTGTGCAAGTGAGGGGCCACGTTGATACACGAGCCATCCTGGAGGAAGGACTCACCAGACTGCTTAAGACGGCGCACTTTACTCTGGTCTTTCAGTACAGACTGGCCCACTGGAAAAGAAAGTAATGTTAAATTGATTACTATTATATCAACTTTTATGCTTTTGACTTTCTTAAAACCAGGCTACCTTTGAAAGGCTTATTACGTGGACGGCTTTTAGAAGCGCCTTGGATTTTAGCTTTCTGCAGCATGGCTCCATCTTTTGCAGACTGCGATGATTCTCCATGGGCTTGGCCTTTGTCTGGCCCCTCCTCATTTTCACTCAGGTCTGACAGGTCACTGTTACTACTTAGGTCCGAGTCACGTTTGGTTGACTGTGCTCTTTCCTCCAAGGCAAACTTCTGAGTCAGGTTATGGTCAAAAGACACAGGCAGCTGATCTATTCTAGCGGGGCCAGTTGTTAAAAAGACAGAGCTGCCTGCCCTAGCAGGGCCAGCTGTACCAAAAACAGAGCTGCCTGAAGTGGATGATGGCATCTCCGCATCTGCCTTTTCGTCTTTTATCAATGCGTCTTCATTCTGGGCCCTTTGACTCGAGGTTGGTGCTAGAGAGGTCGAAGAGCTGGGTGAAGCAGCAGATGAGCACGCTAAGAAAGGTGAAGATAGAATGGCCTTAGGTGGCTCTGCCATAGTGAAAAGATTGGGCTTGTTGTCAGAGTCAGACTCAACTCTGGAGAGTCCAGCAAACGACGTATGCATGTTTTTGTCCCCATACGCCAAAAATGGATTCGCTGGATCTTTGGAGCCCTGAAGAAAAAGGTTCTGATGGCTCTCTGAAGGATTAAAACTAGACGACATCACCACAGCCCCTGTCAATGTACCATTATTACAACTCTTTAAAAGATTTTGTAATCCAGATGCTGCTGTGGAACCTCCTATGGCAGAGCCCCTTCCCGCAGCAGAACTACCCATGCCTGAAAATGCTGGTGAAGAGTTACTCAGCACACCATTTCCTGTTGGATGAATGTCAGGCGTTTTGGTCTGCAACGGCTTTTTCATCCCTTCTGGAGCAGACCTGAAAAGGCTTGTGGGCTCCTTATTGAGGGTTTCTGACACTGCAGCAAAGTAATTAGTATCCTTGGACTGGCTTTGAGCACCAGCTAGGCCTGGGTTGGAGTCTGAATTCTTTGACATGCACTGGAAAAACAAGTTTTGGTCTTGCTGGGATTGAGTCTCACTCTTATCTCTGCCAAAGCCAAATCCAAAGGGTCTGGGAGTGTCCTTGGAAGTTGCAGAACCAGTAGGAGCTCCATTGGTCTGTGAGGTAGCCTCTCCAAATACAGGCGCAGCAGGTAGAGTTGATGGTAGCCGATAACCCAATGCAGTCTTAGATCCCTGCGACATAGAAAAAGCCATTGTAGATGCAGTAGGTAGACAGAGATATCAATGATATATAGACTCGATATAATTTGCAGTGCATGCTACTGTGTTTCTTGTAACACATTGAACTCCACAATGTCAAAATTTTCTGGCCTTTCTTGTCAACTGTTGAGCCTTGTGCTGTGTCTCCCGTTGTTTCTTTTGAGGTAAAACATTCCCCCCCATGCTCTCCCACTGCTGAGGTATATGGCTGAAACAGTACAAATAGTAGCACCTGTTGGGTCTAGGTGCTAATGTGCCATCCGCGTCAACTCGGTATGGTTTGAATCACGCCACATGACTGGTTCAGCGTGGTGCAACTCACATTAATTATTATTGGCTATTCGTATTGTCTGTCGAAACAGGGATGGATGCAATTTATCGAATTCTATCAACCGCATCTCATGTCTGTCCAGAAAGTTATTTTGAAATATGTATCCTTATCACTTTATCCTAATTTGTTTACACACAGTATTTTGATGGACCGTCATAGCAGCTAAATAGTGAGACAGATGCCGATGAAGCAAGCCGCCTCGTGGCCGACACCTCAAGAGCTCAGCCAGCACAATCTTCTCCCCACGAGTTTCAACATTTGTGACAGTTTCTTGCCTCGCGGTTTGGCATAGGGGGGGGTTTCTTCCTGATTTGTTTTCCATTGAACAGTCTATCAAACGTATTTTCGATTGATGTCGATCACGTCTATCGCAATACATATATTTACTGTTTTATCGCCCAGCCCGAGCTGCTATTGCTATTAAGCACAGGAATAACTAAAATTTTCAGACAAAATAGCATTCATGACCCTTTACAGGGCACAACAGAAGGTTCATGCAAACACTATAAAAGGTACAAAGACTTCTGGTTGCCTTACCTCAGTCTGGCTTCCCCAAGTGGGAGGCTTGGGAGGAAAGCCTCCAGAGCCAGACAGAGCCACACTCGGGCTGCTGTCAGAGGAAGACCAAGAAATGGTGACAGGCCCAGGAGAAACAAGAGCTGCAGTTTTGGAAAAGGATTTGGAGGCCTCTTCTCTGACTGGCATGGGGGATGGGGAAGCTTTGAGGACTGGGGCTCCAGGGACCAGGCTTGGCATCTGGCCTAGAGAGGGGAAAGCGGTTGCAGAGAAGGGAGAGGGTGCTGGTTTGAGGGGAGGAGGGATAGGGGTAAGAGAAACTGAGGTGGTTGAATCTGCTGCACCTTGTGTGGAGAGCATTCGACCATTTTCTTTTACATGGGTGTAATAACGCATTTGGGTGGCATTTGACTGATCCATCTGGACGGATGAATTGCCGGGGGATGACACTTTACCCTGAAGAAAGCTCCCCTCTGAGGTGCCGCCATTTCTGGTTGTGCTGCTGACTCTTTCACCAGAGTCTCCTCCCCACATGTCTGTCCCTTCCGTCAAGTTTTTGATGGAATCGTCACAGCTCTCCTCATCAGCTCCCAAATCTGCTGCTCCTTTAAAACGCTTCAAATTCATGTCTTCATCCTCAGAGGAAGTCCTGCGTCTGCGACTATTATCACCCTTCAATGTTTCACTGTCCATCTTTCGCCAGCCATTCTTACCAACCTAGGAAACAATGATTGGAAGTTACTTAATGCAAATATCAAACAGTATTCCAAAGTAAAAAATGTGAAGAGGGGTGGGACAAAATATCACTACTGCGATGTACTTTATCTCTGAAGCCACAATATCGATACACCAAAATCAAACATAAAATTTGGCAGTCAGATACTGAAATACTGTGTGTGCGGATGTGCACATTTTCATGACTTGAACTTAATGTGATGGGAACCCCAATATTCTCTTTGTAATACTGTGCATTAAAGCGACCCATCATTACAAGCAAACTATTGTGATGATATTGTAGTAGTTATAATATTGTGAGGCAATTCCAACCATTACTGGGCCATATTCTCCCATGTGTGTAAAGGCCTTTTCACACTGCACTTGGCAAAGCAGCTGATGCCCTCATGTTTCCCATTCATTGTGTCAACACGTTTTGACAAGACGCCAAGCGTCGCGTCAATGCAAAAGGTGTCTGAGGCTCAGCGTCGCGTCATTTGACAGAAAAATCTTCGTGTGTGTTCTTCATTGGATTTCGTCGCTTCTTCGTTGGTTTTTGCCACTTCTTATTCGGGGCCGGAGGACAAGGCATCGAAACTGGGAACCGAAATTTTTAAATTTGAACAATTCCGGGAGAACCGGAACGTCTGTTCTCGAGAGACAGGGAAGGGAACGAGTGACACCTTCCGAAAAGTTCAACTTTCATCTCATCAGTCCATATAATAATTTCCCAAATGTCTTGGTAATCATTAAGATGCTTTTTTGCAAATGTAATACGAGCCTTTACTGTGCATCCGCTAAGTATTTTCACTTAATTTCACTTTTCCACACTTAATTTCACTTTTTCCACATATTGTTGTTACAGCCTCTTCCTAAAATGAAATAAATTATTTTTTTCCTAAAAATTGTACACACAACACCCCATAATGACATGAAAAACTTTTTTGTTTTGTTTTATTTTTTTAAATCTTTGCTCTGAGTACTTGTGTACATGTGAGTTCTTAGTTTTTTATTTTTAATAAATTTGCAAAAATCTCAAAAATGTTTTGTTCACGTGGTCATTATGGGGTGTGTGTAGAATTGTGAGATTATTAAATTTTAGAATGAGGCTATAATATAAAATGTGGAAAAAGTGAAGCGCTGTGAATACTTCCTGGATCAATTGCATGTTCTTTTTGGTTAGCAGTGGTTTTCGGCTTGGAACTCTGCCATGGATGCCCAGTCTCTTTCTTTTTGTTGTGTCATGAACACTGACTTTAACTGAGGCAAGGGAGGCCTGCAGTTCTTTAGATGTCCTTTGTTCCTTTGTGGCCTCCTGGATGAGTCATTGCTGTTTTCTTGGGGTAATCTTTGGATGCCGGCCACTCCTGGGAAGGTTCACCACTGTTCCACGTTTTCTCCATGTGACGATAATGGCTCGCCCTATCGTTCGCTGGAATCCTCGAGCTTTAGAAATGGCTGACTGATAGACCAATAGATGTAAATTACTTTTTTTTTTCGAAACTGTTCTGGAATTTTTTTGTATCGTGTCATTTTGTTGCAGCTTTTTTAGATCTTTTGTCCGACTTCAGATTCTGTTGAAGTGATTTCTTGATTGAACAGGTCTGGAGGTAATCAGTCTTGGGTGTGATTAGTGAACATTAGCCAAAAATTGTGATTAGCCACAATTAACTCATTATTTAACAAGAGGGGTCATTATTTTTCACACAGGCCCAGGTAACTTTACTTTTCTTTCCTTAATACATGAAATTACCATTTAAAGTTCACTTGGGTTATATTCGTCTGATATTTACATTTGTTTGACGAGCTTAACATTAAAGTGGGGAAACTATGCAAAAATATAAGAATTTGAGGAGGGGGCTAATACTTTTTCACAGCACTTTATGTAGCTTCATGCCAGATACGCACTCTGGGTGGAGGGTTGCTCCAAAATGTGGGCGTTTCCTGTCAAGTCTGGCTTTGAAAGTATTCTCGTCAACTTCAGCGCATTTCCTCGCATGCATTTTAGAGGCTGTAGTCAGTCAAGCGCCCGGAAAGGTGCAACATCATATTGCACTTCAAGTTTGGATGCAGATACAGTATACGCCACATGTACAAATCATATTGTAAATTACACTCCCAGAAAGCTATTAACTGTATTTAAACTGCTGTTGTCACAAAGTAGTATTTATTTATTTATTTTTTTACTGCAGGCTAATGCAATACGCCATTGTTGGCATACACCTATATTGACATGAAGGCTCAGCTTTCCAGCCAGACCAATCACCCCCAAACCGGTGCTTATGAATTCAACAATCTACTGTAGAGGAAGCGTCCCCAACGACTGTGCGTGGACACACAGAGAGACTGAACAAAAATATTTTAATGAGTTGATCAAAGAGGTGCTGTGATTCAGCAAGTACAGCATTTTAGTTGTGAAATTTACTGGTGGAGAATAGCGGTGCGTTTGTTTCCGATGCTCACCTAAAAGGGGCAATTCTGCTTCAAACGGCATCAGAAGACAAGCCTTTGGAGGTTTTTTTTTTATTTTTATTTTTTTAAGATCAGACAAGCTTGTTAAAGAGAACAAGCACAGGGCACCCACTAATTACAGCAACTACAGTCATCGTAATGGTTCAATCGTGAGTTGCATATTTAATCATTTGTTTCTATTTGCATGTATACCGGTCCATCAAAATGCATGAGTAAAACTGGTCTGTGGTGCAAAATAGGCTGGGGACCACTGATCTAGCGCGGCAGACAAGTCCCCTTTTTTATTGATCGACCTCCAAACATAAATTACTTTAATTTGAAAGATTTCATACTGAATTTAAAAAATGCTCTCCTTCAAAGTGAGTAGCCAGAGTGGTCCACACATCCCGACTGGCCGACGACACACCCGCTACATAAGGTATTTTCAAATTATGAATGTGCTAAATCTTTTTCAGGGATTTAGATGACATTCACAAGAAAAAGTACACATTCCAGGATTGGAATGCAGCCTACGATGTCAATGAATCCCACCACTTTGGTGTTTCTGCATTTATTCCCAGGTTACATGCAGTGGGTGTGTCAGTAGTCTAGACATGAGAATCTGCGTAGATAAAAAGTGTACAGGCCTAGGTGCAAAAAAATAAATAAATAAAATAATAATTTAAAAAATTATAATTTTTAAAAATGTACATGGTTGTCTTGCTTTTCTCCTTTCGGCTTGTCCCATTTGGGGTCGCAACAGCGTGTCATTCTTCTCCGTGTAAGCCTATCTCCTATCCATCCTCCTCTCTAACACCAACTGCCCTCATTGTCCTCCCTCACTACATCCATCAACCTTCTCTTTGGTCATCCTCTCGCTCTCTTCTTGCCTGGCAGCTCCATCCTCATCATCCTTCTACCAATATACTCACTCTCTCTCCTCTGGAGGCATTCAAACCAACGAAGTCTGCTCTCTCTAACTTTGTCTCCAAAACATCTAACCTTGGCTCTCCCTCTGATGAGTTCATTTCTAATCCTATCCAACCTGGTCACTCCTAGAGAAAACCTCAACATCTCAATTTCTGCCACCTTCACCTCTGCTTCCTGTTGTCTCGTCAGTGCCACTGTCTCTAATCCGTACGTCATGGCTGGCATCGCCACTGTTTTAAAAACTTTGCCCTTCATCCGAGCAGAGACTCTTTTGTCTCATAACACACCTGACACCTTCCTCCACCCGTTCCAACCTGCTTGGACCCGCTTCCTTACCACACTCTCCATTGCTCTGGACTGTTGACCACAAGTATTTAAAGTCTTCCACCCTCGCTATCTCTTCGCCCCTCTCATTCATGCACATATATTCTGTTTTACTTTGGCTAATCTTCATCTCACTCCTTTCCAGTGGCTGCCTCCACCTTTCTAACTCTTCCTCCACCTGCTCCCTGCTTTCACTGCAAATCACAATGTCATCTGCAAAAATCATGGTCCATGGGGATTCCAGTCTAACCTTATCTGTCAGCTTTTCCATCACCACTGCAAACAGGAATGGGCTTGGGGCTGATTCCTGATGCAGTCCCACCTCCACCTTAAATTCCTCTGTCACACCTACAGCACACCTCACCACTGTTCTGCTGCCCTCGTACATGTCCTGTATTATTCTAACATACTTCTCTGCCACTCCAGACCTCAGCATTCAGTATTACAGTTTATCTCTGGGTACTTTATCATAGGCTTTCTCTAGATTTACAAAGACACAATGTAGCTCCTTCAGACCTTCTCTGTACTTTTCCATCAACACTCTCAAGGCAAACAATGCATCTGTGGTGCTCTTTCTAGGCATGAAAACATATTGTTGATCGCAAATACTCACAACTGTCCTGAGTCTAGCCTCCACTACTCTTTCCCATAATTTTATTGTGTGGCTCATCAACTTTATTCTTCTATAGTTCCCACAGTTCTGTAAATCACCCTTGTTTTTAAAAATGGGCACCAACACACTTTTCCTCAGCCATCTTCTTACCCGCTAGAATTCTGTTGAACAAGCTGATCAAAAACTCCACAGCTGCCTGACCGAGATGGCTCCATACCTCCACAGGTATGTCACCAGGACCAACTGTCTTTTCATTTTTCATCCTCTTTAGTGCCTTTCTAACTTCGCCCTTACTAATCATTGCCACTTCCTGGTCCACCACACTTTCCTCTTCTACTCTTCCTTCTCTCTCATTTTCCTCATTCATTAAGTCCTCAAAGCATTCTTTCCATCTATCCAGCACACTACTGGCACCAGAAAACACATTTCCATCTCTATCCTTAATTACCCTAACCTGCTGCACATCTTCACAAACTATAAACTCATCTGAAATCTCCCCTTTCATAGCCAAGAATGTGGAGAAAGTTATTTTTACTCAACTCAGCAATTTCTTGAACTTAAATGGACTTTTTGACAAATTTCAATCAAGTTTCCGAACTCATCACAGTAAAGAATCTGCTCTTATCAAGTGCTAAATGATGTTAGGTTGAATACTGACT
This sequence comes from Phyllopteryx taeniolatus, assembly GCF_024500385.1. Lineage (NCBI taxonomy): Eukaryota > Metazoa > Chordata > Actinopteri > Syngnathiformes > Syngnathidae > Phyllopteryx > Phyllopteryx taeniolatus. The sequence goes on along the minus strand of NC_084511.1, from coordinate 13,250,543 downwards.
CGGGAAAGGTGTCAATTCTGGTCTTGTTGGATCTCAGTGGGGCTTTTGATACGGTAGGTCATAATATACTGCTGAACAGGTTGGAAACATGGTGGTTCAATCTTACCAAATGGTAATGACCTATGGTGTCCCTCAAGGGTCAGTTCTTAGACCCCTCCTGTTCAGCCTGTATATGCTACCCTTGGGTCAAACGCTTCAGAACTTTAATTTTGACTGTCATAGCTATGTAGAAGAGACACAGTTATATCTACCAGCGTCTCCAGATGACTACAGTTCAATTGAGGTCTTTTGTCACTGTCTCAAACATAACTGTTTTATGAAAAGTTTTGGAATGGGAGGAAGAGGATTTCGACACACAGGAGCGGAGTGGAACTAGACTCGCCGTCAAACCCTACGTTTGAGCCGATCAGTTCAGAGCCAGTTTGACTTACACGAGCGGCTATTTAACAGCTGCACAACAGGAACTGAAAGTGGTCCCTACTGGGTCGATGCGACGGAGGACGCTGGAGAAGGGACAACACAATATCGCGCAGAACAGATTGGAAATACAGAAGGGTATGTGTATGTATATAAATACTGTATATATTTGCTCCAGCAGTCATTACTAGTGCAAAACCCAGAGTCTTTCACAGTCACCAGTACATTAAATGTAAACAAGGTTTCGATCTGGTATAAACTTACTCCAAATGACTTGAATCAATTTGTACTGTTTAGTGCATAACCACCACCAATCGTAGAGTCATAGCACATGCAAAGAAGTCCTCACTGCCTTCCAGCATCGCTTCTCACATTGTTGGCACCGCAGCTGGTTTCAGCCTGGGTCGAACTATGCCCATGTATCAAATACTGTCAAATATTATGTACGCGTGCTTGCTCGGCAGCCACAAATATCCAGCTTCCCCCCACCTGCCAATTGACTTCCGGATCCACTGGTCACGTATTGCTTCATCACTTGGAAAGCGAAAGAAGCTCTTGACTCCCCACAACATTAGTACAACCAGCTGCCTCACAATAAAACATTGTGAAACAGAAAAATACACGAATAAACTGAACAACAACGTCTGTGTGTGTGCCAACGCCGAATGAACATAGGGAATGGCTCCCGTTAAATCACAGTCAAAGATAGCCAAAGATGGGCAAGCGTGAGCTTTATAACACAGACGATACATTCCAAGTTGTTATCGATTAAACTGCTGCATATCTGCTATATAATCACCTCAAAATGTCAGTTATAGTTTGTAACGGGGTTCTAGAGGTATCTAGAGGATTTTTTTCCATATCTGACCTTGAAGCATGTCAAATAGGACAAAGTATTATTGAATAAGCTGCATTTCTGTTGTGTCCATTGTATTCTTCAGGTAATATACCTTTCGTGGCACCAGGCATTAAAATGAAGAAATTGAAGAAACAAGTCCACTGTAATTTTTTGTTCCCCGCACATGACTGTATATGTAAGGGAAAACGTATACATTGATTTATAAAGCCTTACCTCTTCGTCCCCCAGCATGACATGTATGACGCGGGGGTCCACCAGCTGCTTTTCTTCATTCTATAGCATAAAAGTGTAGTGTTAATAAATCATGATTTACCCACTATATCTCTCAATTATTATACAAGTCAATTGTCAACTAAAACAATCACCTTATCCAACATAATCTCCATTATGTGTGAGATCAAGTCGTGTTGTGAGACAAGTCCCAGAGCCCAGCATTCCTCAAGCTCTGGCTGGTACACACAAACCCTTCGTCCTTGAATTGTGTGCGAGGCTGTGAAAAAAAAAAAAGAGTAAGGGTTCACATTCACACCCTAGCAGGTCTTTATGGAGAAAAGTGCATCTGGATAGTGAATGCCTTATGGAGCCATATTTAAGGTGGACTTAGTATTAAAAATACAATACAATTCAATCCAAATACACCCAGACCTTCAACACAATTTCGCAAGTAATAAAAGGGAGAAGACACAGGAGTGGGATTGACGTTTGAACACTTCTCACCCTTCCTGAGAATCTCCTGCAGTTCAAAATCACTTCGCCAGCTGGAGATGGCAGTCTGCACAGAGGGTTGCTCCAACAGCAGTGGATGCCTTATGTCTTTCTCAACCTGCAAGAGAACATTGTTCTCAATGCTCTATTGCTTTTAACAGAAACAACATCCACAAATACAGTTTTGATTTTTGCGCCAATTTATTTCAAATATATTTATTAGACTTTACTGATCGGCCTGATGGGTATCGGCCGATAATTAGGATTTTATGCTGTTCGGCTTTAATATCATAATTTGCCGATCCGATCGATGACGTCATTGATCGGCTCCGCAAAAGACATTTACTCCGCGTCGCCCTTCTATACAGTATATTTGAATTCAAAAGCTAGTTTAATTTTAGCCTTGTCCCATGTCTTTTGACGTAATACTGTAAATATCTGACAACCAATAAAGTTATTAAAAAAACATGTTGGCTGTGTGGGACAGACAACACGTCTGAGACAGACAACATGTAATGCGGGGATCAGACTATAAGACAAATTCACGATTGCACTATGTCAGACTACTGCAATAAAATCTTGTATTCCGATACCACCGCATCCCATCTTTTACGATCACTGGCTTTATCTTGTCAACTCATAGGCAAATACACTCGTTACCCTGGCGACGACATCGCGACGCGTGTATTACAAGAACAAAATGGGGAAAAATGTTGTCACCGGTGCTCGGGAGATTAAGTTCATTTAAGGCTTGCTTGAGGTATGTTCGTGTACTTTTATTACGATACGGCTCGCAAGCAGGCAACAAAACGTAATGTAGCCTAGCAAGCTAATGCTAGCACTAACGGCACTAACGTGCGTAAACATGCTGGCATTCTGTTGAATCATGCTCTAAAGTTTCGGTGTGCGTGAAGTAATTTAATTAGAATAAAGTAATTCAACTACAGTAAGTTAGCTCTCATTATTTCTGTCATGTTGGTTTGACCTCACTGATTAGAATACATGACCTGACAAGTGATTTCCAACCCTTATGGAGTGAAGGCACATATTTTACAATTGGATAATCTCACAGCACACCAACAAAAATGTCACAAAAAGTAGATGCACAGTAATTACTGTATATACTTCCTGCCATTTAATAGAAGAGCATTTCTTTTTTCTGTCTGTCACTATGCCTCACTGGTATAAATAGAGGAACAAAGATACATTATTTCTTGTAAATGAATAATTTTTTGAGCAGTTAAGTAAAATTTTATCATTTCCCATGGCACCCCTGAAGATTGCTCATGGCAGACTAATGTGCCACGGCACACTGGTTGGGAATCACTGGACTAGAGAATGAATACTCATTATACAGTATACAAGTATATACAGTAAATGAAAAAGTCATTTTAAAAGACATTGGTCCATCTTGTGATCAGTTATCGTTTTTTGTTTTTTTTTAAACTCGCCGATCGGTGAACGGCCACAAAAATCCTGATCATGTAAAGCCTCATTTTTATTGTTTAGTCCTAACATTTTCTGTCATGTTTGATATCATCCTCATTTAAAATTGGGGAAAGACAAATAATAAAAGTCAAAGTAACGTACACACCTCAAACCGGTGGATAGACTTTTTGTCAGGTAGGAACTCAAGACTGTTGGTTCCAAAATACTGCACCGGAAGCACAGATCCTAAACCCACTCTGTCCACTATTGAATGGAAGGCCTGTGGAAGAAAAAAACAAAGTATACCATTGATTTTAGCATTAAACTTGACAAGGCAAACTGTAAGTGGAAAAACGCATAATCTAATTCAAATCAGGGAAAACCTTGTTTAGGGTGCCATTGCAGCAGAAGCCAATAACAATATACATCAACAAAAAAACATTTTATAAAACGACAAATTTATTAAAAGTCAAAGTTTCAAATTAGGGACGCATCGATACAAACACCGCATGTCGCCGCTATGCTTTTCGTTAGCTCGTCAATGGTGTTTTTTGTTCATTGTGTGTTAGCTTCGAGCTAGCGATAAAAAAATCATTTTACAGTAAATTTCAAGTGGAGTGTCAATAAATGACTTGAACCAAGCAACATTCTCTATTACTCCTTTCTACTATGTTAACACCTTAGTAACCAGTAGTTGTGATCACGTGGGCTCTGCATGCCTTCCGGACGCTGGTGGATAGAAATGCTGGAGCAGAGCATGGAATGGACTGCTTGGAGTTGTAAACTTAGTGATTTTAGATCCAGTCCGATCCGATACTCGTTTTTTTTTGCTGATAATGCAGCAATATTCAATCTAAAAGATCGGATCGGGAAACCCTGACATGAAAGCTAAGCGGACGGAAGTAAATACTGTATGTGTACTGTAGCTTTGTAACTTTGGTTGAAACAGTTTACCTATCTACAAGTGTGAACAAAACCTGACACTCACCAGAGCAGGCCAGGCTGTGGTTGATCCAGAAGTCACAGTAGCGGCACTCCTATTGGCCCAAACAATTGAATCTTCCACCAACAGAGCCTTAACAGCTTCATCGTACACCTGCACCCACGAACACCGCTGCGAAGCATTCTCAAACTCCACAAATACCTGCAGGTGAAAACTATCCATCAGTTACCCACAATGCAAGTCAAATCCATCCATTTTCCGTACCCGTTACCTTCACTAGGGTTTTAGCCAAAATTTGGTTTCAGCAAATGATGTGCATTCATTTTGAAGATCTAAGAGCATTGACATTAAATAATACTTTATACACTGGCATGCTCACATTGTAACCTCTACAGCCTTAACAAGGTTTACAAGGTTACAAACGGCACACAATGAAAGACTTTGAGGGGCTTAGAAATGTCATGCGGCTCAAGAAGACACACTCAGTTATCGCCGTACTTGCTGTCATTTAATACAGTGCATCCGGAAAATATTCACAGTTTCACTTTTTCCACATTTTGTTATGTTACTGCCTCATCTCAAAATGGAATAAATTCAAAATTCTACACACAACACCCCATAATGACAATGAGAAAAAAAACTTTATTCAACATTTTTGTAAATTTATTAAAAATAAAATACTAAGATATCACGTACGTAAGTATTCGAAGACTTTGCTCAATACTTTGTTGATGCACCTTTGGAAGCCTCAAGTATTTTTTAATATGACACCATAAGCTTAGCACACCTATCTTTGGGCAGTTGCGCCCATTCCTCTTTGCAGCACCTCTCAAGCTCCATCGGGTTCGAGGGAGAGTGTCAGTGCACAGCCATTTTCACAACTCTTCCAGTGATGTTGAATCGGATTCAAAGCTGGGATCTGGCTGGGCCACTCAAGGACATTCACGGAGCTGTCCTGAAGCCTCTCCTTCATTGTCTTGGCTGTGTGCTTAGGGTCATTGTCCTGTTGGAAGGTACATCTTCGCCCCCGTCTGAGGTCCTGAGCACTCTGGAGCAGATTTTCATCCAGGACATCTCTGTCCCTTGCTGCATTCATCTTGCCCTGAATCCTGACTAGTCTCCCAGTTCCTACCTCTGAAAAACTTTTCCACAGTATGATGCTGCCACCACCATGCTTCACTGTAGGGATGGTATTGGTCAGGTGATGAGCGGTGCCTGCAGAGTCCAGGTGGTTCAGAACGTCTTCCATTTAGCGGTGGTGGAGGCCACTGTGCTCATTGGAACCTTTAAAGCGGCAGAAATGTTTCTGTACCCTTCCCCAGATTTGTCCCTTGAGACAATCCTGTCTCAGAGGTCTACAGACAATTCCTTTGACTTCATGCTTGGTTTGTGCTCTGACATGCACTGTCACCTCTGAGACATTAAATAGACAGGTGTGTGCCTGTCCAATCATTTACCACAGGTGGTCTCCAACTAAGCTGTAGGAACCACTCAAGGATGATCAGTGGAAACATGACGCACCTGAGCTCAATTTTGAGCTTTGTGACAAAGGCTGTGAATACTTATGTACATATGTGTGTAACCTCACAAAAATATGCTCCTGGAGGAATGGGCAAAAATTCCCATCAACTCACTGTGAAACCGTGTTGAAAGTCTTCCCACAAGAGTTCACGCTTTTATGGCTGCAAAGGGTACACTAACATCATATTAAACCATATGGATTTAGATTGGAATAACACTTAAAATGTGTGAATCAATGCATGTGAGCCAATACTTTTGGCAATATAGTGTATGTTTTACATTTTTCCAAATAAGTATAATGCAGAGGATAAAAACAATACATTAATTTTTGTATTTGTATCCGTGCAAAACTTTACTCGTGATAGTAAAGAAAAATACTGTGATAAAAACCATTACAATCAATGTACAATGGTGAATTGAGCTGTGATAAATCTTTGCTGGAAACCCCCACTTTTAACATAAAACCAAGTTCAACAGTATAGTCCTAATGCACTTACCACACTTTTGACAAAGAGGTTTTCAATTTCTTAGCATGTTTGTCTTATGACTTAACACAACAGTGATTTCCTTGAATATAGTGTAACATAACCCTAAAGAAATCCACTGGGATGAAGCATCAGCTTAGGTCTGTTGACTGCAGTGGCCAAAATAAATTTACAAGAAATACAAACAAGAACTCAATAAAGACACTCCTCGCTATATAGGATGTAGGGCAGTCACTACCAAATATTTTTAGAATCCATTATTCTATCAATTATTCCATCGATTAATCAAATAATTGCATAAAATGCATTTCAAGTTCATTACAAAATATTTTTTTCCTGATTAGTGTTTATGAACTGATTATTGCTGTTTATTTGGTATTGTTTTATGATTAAAACAAAACTAAATAAACAACAATTAGGCAATATCACAAGAGGGAGTGATGTTTTACCAACATTGTTGAAACAGCTGCAAATAATTATTTTCATAACAGATTAAGATGACTCTTATTTCCATAAATTGAGTAGGATTCAGTTACTGGTTTGGGCCATAACAGAAAATGGGCAAAAATGTTCGTCATTGTTTTCCAAAGTAAAAGCAAATGTTTTCAATGTCTTCTTTCATGTAGGAATACAGAAATCTCAGAATATTTACTGTTGAGAGGCTGAAATCAGAGGATTTGGACAATTATAAATTAAACAATGGCTGCAAGCGCTTAATCAATTATCAAAATAGTTAATTAATTTGATGATCGATTAGTTTTCGATGAATGAACTAATTATAGCTCTAATAGGTTGCATATGTTTGATGGAGTAATGTATATTGGGAAGTAACATCTCAGCGTTCACAAGAATTTACAGCATCGACGAAGGCTTTGCCATAGATTTTAAAAAAGTATTATCTTGGGGAAGGTTTTCTCCAACTACCTAATTGGTTTCATTTATGTAGGTCACCCACCTTCATCCACCTCAACGTGTTTCTTAGGCAACCTTACACAGCGTAGAATGACCATCTTTGCCAAATCCATTCCAATGCTTGAAATGTTAATTGAAAACACTGTCCTCGCTGGTAAACAACGACCTTAAATGAAGTGTTTCGCAACTTATAAGGCCGCTAACTAGACTAAATACAGCTGGCAAGCTAGAAGCTAATGTTACTTGTCATTGCAGAAGGAGAGCACAAACAATCTAATAGTCTTTCTTTTGCAAACATTTAATCCGAATAAAGTTATTTCTTTATGGGTGCTGGAGACTTTTAGTAATATTTCAGAAGGTGGTTGACACGCGTTAATATGGTAGAAAGCGAACAATGCGAAGGCCGGAGAATCCTCGGTCTCGAGTTTGGCTTCAGCCGACAGCCTATGACGTTAGCAAGCTCGTTGGTCGGACATAGCAAAGCTGATGCTGTGTCAACAAATGTACCCGCATTAACGCAAGCGCAAATTGGGTGAGAAAACAAAACAACAACTGTGAGATATTAAGACTTCGCTGGTTGTTATTTCGGTGCACTGCGCGACAGCACACCGTATGTAAACACCGACCGTCAGTCCCGCAGCAGGAGTTGTTGTTGTCGCCTCTCCTCCGCTAGCCTCCGGGACGCCCAGGCCAATGACGCTCACTGCCCGCACCGTCCCTCGCAGCCAGTCCCGGGCTCGCGGCGTCTGCTCCGACTCGGATCCGTTGGCAGTCCCTCCGTCGCCGAGGAGCAAGAGTAGACGTTTCCCAATCAATTCAAGAGACTCCCCCATGTTTCGCCCGCAAACTAGCTGCCTCTATCGAGCCAGCATGAACGGTGTTAACTTCCTCGCTCGGATGCGAACTCGAAAGTGCGAAAAGACGAACAAGGGAGGGGGGGTAGCCTATAGCCGCCGCGAATTGTGGCGCTAAATACACCGCAAACTGGAAATCGAGCGGCGTACCGGACGGCGACAGGGAATTGACAACGACTGAGATTATTATTGTCCTCGGTGATGTACGCGACTACCCTGCTACGTCCGCCATTGAGCCCTGCAACAATCAAACGCACTCCTCGTAGGCAAGCAGCACTGCGGACACACGGATCATGTCTGGGCGAGCAGCGACCTCTAGTGGCTAAACCCTAAATTACACTCCGTACCACTGCGGAAGGGTGGCTTGTTGCAGGGACAACAAAACCTCGCCCGCAGTTCTTCCTCTTTTCTTGATATGATGAAGGAGACCGGCGTCACACACATAATATGTTGAACGAAACGTTCAACACTCGCGCTTCTCTGATCTTCAGATAAACACATTTCACCCAGTAAACGGCAATGCAATCAATGCATTTCCGTGCCACTGCTAACTAAAACCACAACAATAAAAGTCCACTTTCTTTCATGGATAAGGAGATCAGCGTCTCTCTCACACACACACACACACTACGACGTTAATGCAACGTCGAACACACACACGCCCTTCTCTGATCTTTATACAAACACAATACTTCCACCTAGTTCCACTGTTTTAAACAGAAATGCAATCAATGTATTTATTCTGCTGACCTTAGCACTACCAGAACCACTGACCTCAACTCGAATAGTTTCTCCATGAAATGTTTTTATTTTTCCCCCCCAGTAGTCTATTACCTTCATTTCGGAGCATTTCTCTGTTTAGGTGGAGGTGATATATTTTGGGTCCAATCAGGTTTCGGCCTCGATGGGCTGTCTAATTTACCCAGGGCCTTCAAAATCAGTAGTGCTGGCCAATTGAAAGTTAAATTAGACTATATTAGCAACGGGACTGTTTCAGTAACCGATCATATTTCAAATTTGTCCTTACTTTAAAAAAATATATCTTTATTTAACAATACAACAAGTACGATGAAGTCAATAATACAGTGTAATATATACATATTGTATACACAACAAATACAAAGAATAACCTTACAATGAAACAAGTAAAAATGCCAGGGGTCAATCAAATTCATCCTCACAGGACCACAGAGCTGGCCCTCGATGACGTCAGCATTTTTCCTTCCTCCGGTTGGCCAGAGCTTGCTACAGTCAAGTTCGACTCGCGAAAAAAAAAAAAAAAAAAAAGTCTGTAGCAATCTGCTTACATCAATACATTTAATAATCGTGTATTATTTTATTTTTTAGAATGTTGATACATGATTTTGAACTGCTCAAAATTATATATCGGGTACCTTGCACAGGTGCATGCATACTGTGATATATTTTTTTTTTTTTTGTTTTGTTTTTTTGTTTATATACATTTTTGCATAGTATTGGAATGCCCTTGGATGTGATCACGGATGACATAATCGCTGATGCCTTTCATTCGCTTTATTCTCATGAGCGGTAACATTAAAGACTCTGATTTGAGCCAACGTTCAAGCTTATGTCTCTTTTGTACTTTCATCTGAAATGTTCCTTTGCGTCTTCACTTTGCTGACATCACAACTGCCAATCAAAAGGCCCACATTCAGAGTTAAAGATATACAGGATATACAGATACAGGATTGACGCTTTCCTGGGAATATACGTTGTTATACTTGCCCTATTAAAAGTGACCACTGTATGGCGCTAAACAATCAAAAACATATCACTGTGAGATGGGAGTCAGCTGTAATAGAATTTACCTTCAGGGTCAGCAATGAAATATTAACTTGTGTTGTTGTTTTTTTCCCCCTTTTTTTTTCTCTTGTGTTAATCAAATCAGATGATCGTCTAGAATGGCAGTATGATGTCCTAGTGGTTAGCGTCTCTGCCTCACAGTTCTAAGAGTGTAGGGTTCACATCTCAGCTGTCCTGCATGAAGTTTGCATGTTTTCTTCCACCTTCCGAAAACATACGTGAGGTTAATTTGTCAAATTGTCCATACGTGTGAATTTTAGTTTGTTTATTCAGTACTCGCCCTGCGATTGGCTGGCTGGCTGTACTCCACTTCTCACCCATAGTCACCTGGGGTAGACTCCAGCTCACCCGCGACCCTAATGAGGACAAGCAGAATAGAAAATGGATGAATGAATCTTTTAGGATGGTGACTGGTATTTTGGTAACAAATCACATTCATTTATTCATAGCACTGTAATTTTGTGTTTAAGATACAAGCTGGTTTACTTTCAAGTTGTTGTCATTTCAAAATAATTCTTCCCCATAGGAAGCGATGTAGAGTGAAACAATCTGTGGTCAGCATAAAAAAAAAAAATTCCCATGGAAATGTCATACACGTTAAAGAGAAGTTAACCACTATATACTGTAATAAAACTAAAATGAAGTCCAGGCATACCTCCAACAACTGCAGAAGCCTCTCTGTGTGCGCATGCATGGGGTCAGAGGTCATCCTAAAACAACCTTTAGCCAAGTGGCGCAGATCCTATGTTACTTTCGGCGCAGATCCTATGTTACTTTCCATAGGCCATATTTCAGACTGTCTGACTCTGCTGTTGGGTAAAATAAGGTGTCAAATGTTTTATGAGTATGTCCAAGTATAGATGGTATTATTATTATTTTTAAAGACCTAATTGGTAAAGAACGATGGTTTACCTCTGGTTTCTATAGGCTTTAAAAGCAGTTGTCGGGGTGCGGGCGACTCAAAGTTTTCCACTGACTAGACCTCTCCCAAAAACTGCAGAATTTGAATCTGATACTTGCTAGCTGTCAATAAAGTTGTCTTTATTCACCAGGCTGGTATCAACAATGTCTTTTATCAGCCTCATAGTCTCCTAATTTGAAAAAGGAGATCAACCTGATATAACACAGAAGCTTGACGGTCACATAATAAACAGGAAGGTGTATTTCTGGAAAATGCAAGCGTTGTGTAGTGCAAAGTAAATGTATTTACACTAAGACTTGTCCGGTAAAATCATTTGTGAATAGATCGCGTTTTATTAATTTTATTACGACAACATACTGCACTATATCCCCTATAGTGCTGGCTTGTCCTCATTAGGGTTGTGGGTGAGGCGGAGTCTATCCCAACTCACCCTGGACTGGTCGCCAGTCAAACTGAGGGAACACATACAATAGACAAACTTTTACACTCACATTCACAGCAATGGACAGTTTAGAGTCTTTGATTAGCCTAACATGAATGTTTTGGGATGCAAGTACCGGGTGAACATGCAAACAGTCCACCAAGCTATTCAGCTGTAACTTCTATGGCTCCATAAATGTCAGTGGTGTATTTTGCTTTTGTATCATGATCGTGTTACCAAACGGAGCACCACACAGACGTGTCCTGTTTTGAAAAACACTCCACGTTTATTCATGAGTAATACAAGAGTTGCAATACAGTATATACAAAACTTCAACATTACAATAAAATAACGTACAAATATTCTTTTAAAAAAATAAAAATAAAACATTGTTATAAAACAAACCAACTCCTTAACTGTTTCGAACCATTATTCCTGTCAGCCTGAAAAATATTTTGTATTCACTGTGAGGTTATTTTGGAAAGAGCTGCATGTGCAGTATAAGGTTATATAAAATAATGCCTTCATGCCTAAAAGTTGGTGAAATTAATTTGGTGTCTGTGTGTGAATGTTACATTTGTGCTACTGTGGCATGCACTTGACTTACATAACACAGATGACATTTGAATTCATTTAACCTCAACACATCAGAAGTGTTTCCCCCCCATTGGTCCAACGATCTGCTACACTTGCCATCGAAGAAGACACCAGACACTAAAACTAAAAGGCAACACGATAAATGCAGTCTTGACAGGGAGGAAAATCCTTTGCATTACTGAGGGAATAATGCAGGAAGGGTTTTCAGTCCAGCAGTACTAACATGAGTCCCAGTGTCGAATTTACTGGCAGCGCCCGTGCTTTGTGGGTTACTGGAGCTTCATGCAGCTGTGTGGTACGCACTCAGCTTGTTCCTCCAGCTCGGGGCAAGGGTCACCAGCATTGGCCGGTCGGAGAAGGATGTAGCGTGTGCGATGGCGGACGCCGCCTTTGGAACAGGGGCCAAGACACAAGCCCCAGGATGACCAGAGAGACACTTCACAGTCGAGCGGTGTCACTGTATTAGTGGGAAAAAAAGAAATGTGCACATGAAATTGCAATTCATTGACTTACCACTAGGAAGAGCAATAGCACTGTAATTAAGCATGGAAATGACAATAACCATAGTTTTAGTTCAGGATACATGGATACAAATAGGATTGATCATAATCATCATCAGAAACTTGATCGTGGCCAGGAAGACTGGACTTGTATGTGACAACAATTCCAATGTTGATTGAGTGGTTGGATATAAACAAACAACCATTTGAACTCGCATTCAATTTGGAGTCTTCAATTCACTTAACTTTGAATTTGGAAGGGAGCAGGAGTACCCAGAAAAAAAAAAAAAAAAAAGCACCCAAGAACATGCAAACTCCACACAGAAAGGCCAGCGTCGAATTAGAATCCCAAAACCTTAGAGATACAAGGTATGCGTAAACAACTTGGCCACCTTTATTGTTAACTGGGCCATACCACCGAATTGGTGCCTTTTTCTTCCCCGGCAAAAAATACCTTGCAAAAACACATAAAATTGATTTAAAAAAATTTAAAAAATCATCAAGCAGAGCTTCCCGTATGTTGATCTGATTGCATATTTGATAAATGCAATTTAAAAGATTAATTTAAACTTGAGGATTGGAAAAATAGCATTCGTTGCCTGTCCTGGCTTCCTAGAATTAGACTTTACCATGAAATATAATAATAGAAATCTTTTAGACAGGTTATATTTTATAGGTATTCTCCTTACTCCAAATATACTTTTAAGCTTTATGAGCACTGAAATACTTTTCAACTTTAGTTTAAGAGACACATTGTGATCACCTCAGGAAAAGCATTTTGTTTCTTTGTGTTTGTATCCAACGTGTGTTCTCATGCAATCGAGTGGCGCATACACATCCCTATATGATGTGGTATTGTAGAAAAATAAAAAATAAAAATACACATACATTGTGCATATACAGTATACAACTGGTATACTATAGCTAACAGATGGGCGAAATGTCAGCAGTTTACAAATCAATGAAACGCAGTGACGCTCACTCATAATGAGGACTATTCAGACTGGGAGAACAGCTAACGGTCTTCTGTTGCTGTGGTTTACAAAATCTGGGGAAGAGTCACACGAGAGCCTTTTATTAGCAACTGTGACAAGATATTTCAGTAGACAGAGACAAGCACGGATATTCTGATGACTAGTGCTTATTGTGCAGTATGGTGATGCTCACTGTAGCTAAATATTTCTAGCAGAATCCCTGAAATACTGTGTATAGCGCCATGAGTGTGTTCTGTATAAAAAGAGGCCCAGAGACGCCCCCTTTCCGATGAAAGTCAGGCCTGATTCTCGGATGTCGCTAAAAGATTATCCTGACCTGTGGGGTCTCTCAAATTTTAAAGCTCGGTTAAGATGTTAAAAACTGTTATGTATATACACCACTTAAGGTCACCACAAGCACCCCCCAGTATGATGCAGTTCAATTCTCCAATACTGCTAACCTCACAATAAACATTGTTGAAATATTATAGCTCTGAAAAGGTTAATCAAAAGTCAACATTATTACATATTTGTAATGAATAAACATCAGGTAGATTTTTTTATTCTCTCATCTTAATCCTTCTCTAGGACTCACCTGAGAATCTCTGAGGACTAATGGAGTTTGGGAGGATATGATTGGACATGGGGACGTGGCGGTGGAGAGATCTGCTCTGCCGTGTGATCTTTATGCTGGCAATGGGTGGAAGTTCCTTTAGTCGTGGATAGTAGAAGGAGTTGGCGGGGTGGTTTGGCATCTGAGAGGTGATCTGAAAGACACACAGAAACCAAAACAGAGTCAGGCATAATTCACAGAGAGAGCCGATAAATGTCCAATAGCCCAACTTTTGTTATGTAAGAAGGGTCTTTTTTTTTAAAAACTCTACTCCAGTGGCTTCAGGTCAGGTGAGTTCTGCCAAGCTCTCTCATTTAGGGGAAATGTGGTGAAATCCCACTTCTAAATCTATTTCTCATACTAGAAGGTGAGATTTGACTTCATCTTGTCACACAGTGGAAATAATGGACATTAATCTATCGCTCTATATTTAATGTATGCAGTATACAATATATCCTTAACTAAAGATCAAATAGGCACCTTGCAAATAAGCCGATTTACCTTTGAGATGTTTTCTGGGGGGCTGGTGGGAAAGTTGGGGGAGGAGAAAGTGAAGCCGTTGTCTGTCCCGGCATCATAAGGTTGCAGGTCAATGGTCACGTCCTGTTTCCAGTGGCTGCCCTCGCAAAGGTTTAGGCTGTCCACCCCAACGAACCAGTCAGGGCTGGGGATTATCTTCACCATCAGAGACAGCTGAAAAAACATTATAATAATTCTATGAAGGTGTGTCTGCATCTTACCAAGTAGTGTTTCTAATGTTATGGTTACCTTTGAGTACCTCTCTCACACTCTCGGTCAGAATTTACCATTGCTAAGGGCAAGAGGTGCTGTTTTTATTTTTTGTAATTTTTTTTTGGTGCAAATACAAGAATGTATTTTCATTTCTCGCTGTTACAGTCCACTTGCATTGGGGCCTATTGACCAACCAAGTTCAGCAGATGAATCTGTATCTATAGGTCAGGATTGGTACACTGTGATCTCGCACTTCATTATTTCTCAATAAGTCCAACAGATACAGTATGTTTCGGATTTACTAGCCTTGGCAGAGGTCTGCACAAGGCAGACATTTTTATACTGTTCATGCATTGGATTTTATTCAAGTTGTTGAGTGATTTCATTGTATGAGAAACCTAAAGTAAAAACCATCTCAACCCAAGTCTTAACCCAATAATAAAAACAAAACACACACACAATGTGTATGCCCCCACTTAGCTTCTTGCACTGGGCTGGCTCATGTGTGACGAATGTTTCAGTGAGTTTATGACCTCATCCAGGAAGTGGCCTGGGGGTCCGCACATGCTGAGGTGGCTGACAACCAGAAAGCCGTAGAATCTCATTTGCATGTAAGGAGCTGCTCAGAATAGGACAGCTTGACATGAATGGCTTTGGATGATTTGGAAAGGATGTTTTGGACTGTTGGGTGACACTCGAGCAGACATCAAACAACTTCAACAGGAGGATGTCGAAGGGGCCCTGTTGCTTTTCAGAAATCCTCCAAGGAGCCCTCAATTCCTTTGTACATTTCTCTCCTGCTCTGCTTACATCCATGCCTCCTCCAATCCTCCCATCTCCATTCGGCCTCTCAGAGGGTGTCCCTTGTCCTGGGCCCAATGTTTCCATGTCAAAGGTCCCACAAGACAGCTACCTTTATATCAAGAAAGAAAACTCGTCTACCAGCTAGGGCAGAAATGGGCAACTGGCAGCTACATGTGGCTCGCACCCACACTCAGAGTGGCCCTCAATTAATTTCGGAACATTATAAAGATGCTTCCTCCACCATACATGACCAGTTCTAATATGTAGTTACACCATTCACTACTAGATGGCAAACATCGCTTGGTTGCGATTCCACAGGTTGTTTACCATTAGAGAAGAAAATAGAGACGCTGTCAATCAATCATTTCGTAACGCTGGTCATGGAGAAGGAGAAAATATTGCATTATTACTAGGAAAAGCATGCTAGCATAAACAGGTAAAATGCCAGCTAATGCTAACCTCTACTTGACAATCTACGGAACTGCACACAAGTCACAGTTTCAGGTTAATAATGTGCAACATAAATTTAACCTGACAGTTAATTGAAACATACATTCAACGAACTACAGTTTACATTAACACACTTAAGCGATTATGATTAATGTCCTTATAACGGGAAAATAGTTCAGCATTGTATGCCGCAATGCATGCTGGGTAGCAAAGAGCGAACGATGTATTGGACCATCTCAGCAGAAGTACAGTTTTGTTTTTTAACTCTACAAGGATTTTTTGACAGTTCATTTAAAGAGTGCATGAGGATATTACTTGTGGGATTCCAGTTTTGTGCACTGACAGAGAGAAGGAGGGCCTCGAAAAAAAATGCATCCACAAAAGCTGAATAATAGATTATGCTGTCAACAGACTCTCATCATTCTGTCATGTTCGACAAACCACACAACTGTTTGACCCGGCATTGCCTTTCCGCCACATCGTCCCCTCGTCTAGAAGCATTCAACCCATTCAAAAGCAGCCACAAGCATTGCAGACAGATGACAAGCTGACAACAACCAAACGGGATTGTTTATGATTTTCAGGGCTCTCAAGTTCAGGCAGTAGAACATCCAATAAAGATATGTAGGTCACCAGACACATACCCATGACTAAAAAACACACCACTGTCACTCTTATTCATGAGCCACATGTGCTATACTGTACACATAAAATACCATTTTATTTCAATATTAAAATCTGTGGATTCAATATATTTTTTATTGTTTAATAAACCAGTCAAATTTAGTCCCAACTACAAACTAGTCCACGGTTGACCTCTCAAATTTATAATTTAGTACAGCTACTATGTCGTGACAACCAAAGTTGCACGAAATCAAATTTGCAATCTTCATCTCACAGTGAACTCCTCACTGGAGTTAATAAAAATACTCGGGACTTTGGTTCAAGATAAAAACTTAGGTTTAAAAAAGAAAACATGCTTTTACTGTATTGCATGTACCATGCATGATATTTGCCGACTTAAAAAAGTGTTCTTTTATCAGCGTACATATAGTGTACGTATGTTAAGTGTCATGTTCCATTCCAGAAAACTGGGAATTTGGAAATTTCCAACGTTCAAGTAGGAAAAGTGGATTGCACTTTCAGAGGTCGTAGTTCTACTCTACTCGCGTACTTGATGTACCTAGACTTCTGCAAAAGTCTGACATAACACAACAGTGGGGGAACTCGCTATGTAATATGTATAATAAGTTATGAATCCTTCCATTTTCTTTCGCACTTATCCTCATTAGGTCACGAGTGAGCTGGAGCCTATCTCAGCTGACTATGGGCTAGAGGGATGGTACACCCTGGACTGCAGCAAAATGTTTTGGTTTGTGGGAGGAAGCCATAGCACCCGGAGAAAACCCACAGAAGCATGGGGAGAACATACCAACTCCACACAGGAAGCCCTGAGTCGACATTTAAACCCCAAACTTCAGAAACGTGAGACAGATGTCTTAACCACTAGGCTACCGTGATGTCCTAAATTTATTTAGTAAAAAGTATTTTTAAAAATGATCAATGCTGCCAATAGAAATTGGGTTAATTTTTCAGAACTGTAAATCATTTATTCACAAATAATACAAATACTAGCGTATCATGGTGGTCAGTCAGTCTTGACTTTTAGTTCATATTTAGCTGAACAACTGAACCTTCTAAACACCAAGCGAGATATTTCCGACTTCCTGGCAGGCTTGAACACAGTTACTATTAATCCGCTAATGGTAACTACCGTAAATATCAATGAATAAAATAACTTTGAATTTGGTACACCACAAATGACGATGCATGTTTGTGCTAAACATGCTACTGTGTTATTATTATTATTATACGGATCGGTGTTCAGCAAGTTTTTATATGGACTGTACAGAAGTCTGAGCAGCAAAATTAGTACTCACACTTAGTCCATTACTAATATAGACCACTAAAGTAGGTGATCTGGCAACAATAAAAACATTATCAGTTTTTATTATTTTAATTGAATATTTTAATGTGAAATGAGTACAAATTGTTACTTTAAATAATTTAAAGTGTTACACCAAGAGGCTGAGTGGCCTAAACTGCATGACAGCTTAATCCAGATATTTATGCTGTTTTGGAATGATGAAACAATATCTGACTTTGGCACAGTGGTGCAACATTACAGAAGTGTTGAGACTTGTGTACACAAAGTGGCATCACAGTGGCGTCATTTCTATTTCCTGAGGTGTTACACCATCTTTGTAGACTTAGGGTTGTGCCTTCTTATTGCACATCCAAAAATCAGATTGGTGTCAGTCTTCATACCTAAAAATAGTTCAGGGAAAGTAAAACCTGTCTCAAAAACTGTCGTGGTGCTAGATGGGCGAGAATTTCCAAAGAATTAGCTGTATTTATCTTGTAATGTAACTCAAGAAAGCTGATGCGAGCAGCACAACTATTGATTTAAAGTCATCTCATAATCCGACCGAGTTCAGTGGGACAGGCGTCAGGCGTACAGAGCCCAGACTGCGCAGGATGCATGTGGCTCCAGGGCTTCAGCACTGGTTAAACACCGGTCTGATTAGGTGGCGGATTCAGTGGTCAAGCGTTTGGTGAACAATATCACAGGGAAGCTCAGCACTACATTTCAATGAAGACAATTTTATTCATTGTCAAAAAAGTCTCAAGGGTCGTGGTGTGTTATTAGGAATCTCACACACGTTCCTGTTAAGACACATTGTAACATTATTGGCTCCTTCATTGCGGGAAGGGCAGGCTACACAGATGTAATGAGATGACCATCCCAAACATGTATCACATTTGTAGGAAATAAAAACAGAAATTTGTTATGGTTAGGTTTAGGACTAGGGTTGGGGCGGGCTAAGGTGGTTTAGGATCGGTTAAGGTTAGATTACGGTGGGTTAGGGTTAGTGGGATTCATGTTAACGCTTGCCACACTTAAGTCACATACTCCTTTTCCCATCTGAAAGCAGTAGGGCATGTTCTACCGGGATACAACAGCCAATCATTGTGCAGCGGCGTGTCGCAGGGCCATTAATATTGGAGTAGAACGTGTTTTGCCAGGAACCCATGTGGGATTCCTGATAACGCGGTCGTGGTAGTGTGGGTTCGCCCCAAGGAAGTTCATTGATTGGATGCCGAAAAGACACGAAGATTGACATCCTCAATGTCCCAACCGAGTGCGCACGCCACTGTTGCGTTGTACTACGACTCCAACATTTGTATTTGGTCGTGTTTATGAATGCAGTCTACATTTCTTTTCGACCGGACAAATTCAGGTTCGCTCTCCTCTTTTCTTCTGCCATGAGGTAACAGCAATTGAGTTAAAAAAAAAATAAAAAATACTGAAAGAATAAGAAAATTTTCAAATTACAAGAGGAGGATATAAGACAACGCCTGAAAAGACAATGGCCCTTGTTCTGAAGTAAGTCGGACGACTCAAATTCGGGCTTGAAACGTTTAATTCGCACACTGGATGCCCAGTTTTAGTCAAGCTTTAGCCCAGTTACATTGTGTCACACTTCTATGATGTCACACTATTTAAACAGCTGACACAGCAATTGCCTTTCCTTCGACACTCCCTGCAGTGCTCAAAGTTCACAGCTCCAAACCATACCGTCCTGAGGTGAACTGGACCGTTTGTAGGAAATGTGGCTTTTTACATTGTCTAAGCTTATGTGTGTGTTTTTGTGAATGAGTTTTGCTTCAAGTACCAGTGAGTTCCTGGGCAGCATGAGCAGCTCGGTGGAGCTGTGCCCGATTCCGTTCGGGATGCCGGCTGTCCGGTACATGCTGCCGACTGAGCGTCTCTTCCTTGCCTCCTTGGCCGACTTCATCAGCTCCACCGTCACGCCAACTTCAGCAAAGTGCTGCACCCCTTCACTGGCTTTAGCGCCCTCCTCCCAGAGCTGAAAATGGCGATTATGGCTCACCGCTGAAGTGAGAAAGACACACAAGAAAGAAGAGAAGACAGCAGTGAGATTCTTACTCTTTGGAATGCTTCCCAATGTCAGTGAAGGACCACAGAGTCTCTGCCAGACGCTGAGATCATTTCCACCGCGCTGGAGTCTGTAGGTATTTCAATGACTGTCTCCAACTTCCTGCATTTAAACAGATAATTCCCCCAAAAACTACTTACCGTAAATGCATATCTTTGACATGATTGCATATTTTCGCCATAAAGTGCAGATAAAACCAAAGGGGTTTAGTGTTAAGAGGTTCAGGTCTATGGGTCTCTGATTCCTAAAAAACTTAAAAACAATAAAACCCTTACTGATTCTTTTTTTGTGCAAAACCATTAGTTTCACACTCTCAACTTTAGTTCTAGTTATCTACGAAGGGACTCACATTTAAGTTAAAATGGAGTTCCTTATTGAAAACCACAGACCCACTGGCCTGGACCTGTGGTTTTAAGGCCAGAGTGGGGTTAGCCAGAAACACGCTGACAAATGCTCTGATGGTTCTGCCTTACCTCACTTTGCAAGGTTCACGCACACACAAGCACACGCAGTCATACTTAAATAATCTTGACACGTGTATAAATGCACACAGCGCACCGAGCCACACACACAACGTGACCAGGACACTTTACACGCTATCCTGTTTCTCCCCGTCCTCTCATTACCTATGCCCATGATTGCATTTCCATCCTAACTAGGTTCACATAAGCATCAAAACCTTGAAATTCAGTAACCCATCACATTTCTTTTAAGCCCCACCAAGATGTTAAGTCACCCCGTACTCTCGTCATTTTTTGACACACTCCATTCTCCCATTGCAGTGTCCTTGTCCCGTCAGTAGGGAGCCTCGAATCATTCTCTACACATCTTGACTGCTTACGCCCTCTCAAATCCACAGATGACACACTGTTGCCACTATGGCTGGATCTAAATCTCTGGTTTATGCCTCTTTATGGCGTAAGTAGGCCATCATCTTCTGGCAAGGTAGGACCGGTGCGGCTGAAACTGAAGAAAGCCGCAGTCGCCACAGGCACTGACGCACAACCGTGGTCTGGCACAAACACATACGGACACACACATGCATAAACATCTACCATCCATCCCTGCTTGGGGGGAAAAAACAGCAGAGATGAGCTTGAATTGTTTCCAATTCTGCTCCGAGTTCTGAGGTAAGGTCTAACCATGCCCACGCCCCGAGAGTCATCATCCACCTTCTCTTAGCCCCAAACCTCCACTGCACTCTTTATCGCCAGCACTGTGGTAAACCAGTGGAAATGTGGGGGTGTAGGGGGAATAGAAAAATATTATAGATATGGCTGGACAGTCAGGAGACAGTTAGAGAAACACAGAAACCCATCTGGTAGCGTTTAGGCCGTCTGCTCCTCACCACTTAGCTCATTAACATCTCGCCGTTGCTCGTGTCCGTGAGCAGAAGTGCGTGCTGACAGCAAGGCCATAAATTGACACTTCATGGAAAGCAAAAAAAATATATCAATCAGTGGTCAATCTGAACGGTTTGGAATGGAAAAGGATGAAGTTGGAATGTCATCGACCACAATGGACCACACTCAATTAAACAAAGTGGCGATTTTGCACTAGGGGCAAGTGGGACAGTGAGTCACCAGATGCTGCTGATGGCACTGTGGTAAGAAACCATCCTTCCATTTGCTATACCACTTATCCAGTCGAGGGTCATGGGTAAGCTGAAGCCTATCCCGGCTGACTTTGTGCAAGGGGCAGGGTTCACCCTGGACTGGTCGCCAGCCAATCACAGGGCACATAGAAAAACAAGCATTCACACGCTCTTTCACACCAACGGACAACTCACGAGTCTTTGATTAACCTAAGAAACATATTTTTGGAATGTGGGAGGAAACCAGAGTACTCAGAGAAAACATTCAAACTCCCCACAGGAAGGCCAATGTTGAGATTCGGACCTCAAACCTCAGAAATATGAGGCAGACATGCTTAACCTCTCACCACCGTGCTGCTGCTATAGATTCAATTGCAAAATCAGTGTGTTGATTAACTTCTCTGGTGTATGATGGAAGCATGAAAAATGATGGGAAAAACTACAATGCTGAAGTCATACAAAGCATGAAAATTCCGAGGTCAAAAAAGTTGTATTTTATGCCAGTATGTTCTCACCTATGAGTTTGGACCACTGTGCAGGGGGCCGGAACAGTGGATACTGCTTCGGGAAGGCCTGTGGGCTCCAGTGACCCGTAAATACCACAATGTAGGAAGCAGGACCTCTGGCTGTGCATTCAGTCCTGTTGAGTGGCTGCAGAGGACCAGCAAAAGTGAGGCAGAGCTTCAAAAGTACGACCAGAAGCTGCCGCAGCCAACTGCTCCTCAGTTGTTGAGGTGGCATCATCTGAAAGAAACAGACGGGAAATATGATTCAATACACAATGTGTTGAGTGCATCTTTTAAATAACACCGTTTATCGCTTCTGACAATAAAGCAAATTCCTGCAAAAACAGAGCATTCTCAGTCTCCAGACGTGCTTGTTTTTATGTTCTGTTGTGTAACTGCTGATTGTCTTGTTTATATGAGCCTGCCATTGTGCAACTTCATTTGATGGGTCTCAATTAACTCAATAATGAGGCCAAGGTGGCTTGATGTGAAATTCACACAATCGCCTACACTCAGGCTAAAAAAACAAAGGAGGGAGGGCTAGAAAACCCTCATCCTACTTGTCAACATAGTTGGGACTGGACCAGATCTAAATCAACTTGTAAAACGGGTTGTTTTGACATTTATTTGTTGCCATGTCGGCAAAACAACCTGCTGGACAGACTCTCGTCTTCTTTTTAATGAAGAACATTTTGGGAGCTGCAGCAAATACACAATCAACAGTTACACAAACATCCAAGGCTAGGCCTAGTCTAAGCATTGAAATAAAAAACACAATGTTGCAACTTTAACTGCACGGGTTTGATTCCCGGCCACTGCCTTTCCCAAGCTTGGATTTAAAAAAAAAAAACGGTTGGGTTGCGTTAGGAGGGGCATCAGTCATAAAAACTGTGATAAACAAATCATGTGAGTGACTCAATGTGGCGACCCCTGATGGGACAAGCCGAAAGTCGCATACAAAAATAGCTAGAGAATACACCTCATAAAATCGTCACGTACATAACTAGCTGATGTCATCATGAACATTTAGGTAACTGATGCGGGACAATCAATCAGAGGCATTAAAATCTTGGTATGAGCTCATAAAGCACCTCATCTATCTTATCTAAGCTTTGTGAACCGATTGAACCCCTTTTGCCTTTTTTTTAATTCCTCTATAGCCCTTGGCTGCGTGTCTGTGTTTCTCTACACCGGCGCTGAAGCCGTACCAAAATAAGACAATATGGATACAATCCCTAATGACAGACACAAATCCAGTCTGCTGAGCTGTCCAACTGACCTCAGCGACTGACCACGCGCTGGCCGCCATGTCATACTGACTTCCTTTAATAAGCGGCGCAGCGAGGCGAAGCCTGTCTGATGTTTGCATATTTGCGTTAACACACCTTCTCATCATCTCCAAACCATGCAAAAAGTAAGCGCAGTGCTTTTCTTTATTTTCATGCAACTGCACTGTTCATTCCGTCAGTGGAATATTTCTGAGCAAAGCACTTTCTGTGGCACATCCTCCATGTGTAGTGGTTCACATGATGTTGCGCAGCTCGCATGGTTATTGACTGGTCACCAATGGTATAGAGCAGGGGTGTCAAACTTATTTTCACCAAGGGCCAGTTAGAAGACAATAAATGTAACTAAATGTAATGTAAAATAAATGTAACGATACTCTTCAACATATTGTTAAATAACTATTTATTTATTACATATTGCCCTGGTATTATAACATGAATCCTAAGAAACCCACGTTGCTCATCAACCATCAAACTATTTAAGTAAATAAAGAAAAATATCTCCAAACTCGGTGGGACGGTGGAGGACTAGTTAGCACATCTGCCACACAGTTCTGAGAACTGGGGTTCAAATCCCGGCCCCGCCTGTTTAGAGTTTGCATGTTCTCCCCGTGCCTGCGTGGGTTTTCTCCGGGTACTCCGGTTTCCTCCCACATCCCCAAAACATGCATGGTAGGTTAATTGAAGACTCTAAATTGCCCGTAGGTGTGAATGTGAATGCAAATGGTTGTTTGTCTGTATGTGCCCTGCGATTGGCTGGCGACCAGTTCAGGGTGTACCCCGGCTCTCACCCAAAGATAGCTGGGATAGGCTCCAGCTCGCCCATGACCCTAGTGAGGTGAAGCGGAATGGAAGATGAATGAATGAATGAATCTCCAAACTCAAGTTATGACGTTAACTGTTTTCAAAAGTTTTTTTGTTACGCTTGATACTTTTGCACTACTCAGAACATTGGGGACAGTTAGCATTTTAGAAATACAAATCGGCCTGGCATAAAGTGCAAAGGGAATACGACCTGCTAACGAGAAATATGTGAATGGTGAATACTGTAAAAATTTGTCTGCATGAATACCGATTACCCATGGACACAGCAGCAGAAATATACACACATTTGTTTTCCAATCTTTGTTGAAAAAACCTATCTGAATCAATTTTTCGCTTCCTCGACATTTCGGGATCATTTGTAGATGTTTCTCAAGTCACTTATAAAAGTGCTTTACAGTGAAGCCTGTTTAGTGCGGGGGATATGTTCCATACCCACCCACAATAGGTCAAAATCTGCGATATTAGATACCTTTTAATGTATACTGTAGTGGTACCCCTCCCACACAATTTAAACTCATAAATATATCAAAACAAACTTATACAAAACACACTTTTTAGACACATCCTAAATGTACATTGAACACACAAAAAAATTAAATACATTTTAAGAGGCGTTTTACTCTTATCTGGTGTTCAATAAAAAAAGTGCATTGACTGTGGCTCTCCTTTTTCACACGCAAGGGTACTACAGTCAATAAGTATATTGTACAAGCTCATTAAAAACAATGGTTAAAATAATTAACAAATGATAAACCACAATACATTGGGGTAACATTGTACATTCTCATTTTAACCATTCATTCATCCCACCATCCAATTCCTTTTTTGTTTAACCTGAACATCCATCCTTTCCTCCACTACGTCATTTATCCTACTCGTCCTCCTTTTCTCCACTTACCCTTCCATTATCTTTTTTTCTTCATTCAGTCAACAATCCCTGTCTCCCAACATTCTTTCAATCATTATCCTTCCTTCGATCATCCATCCATCCTTTTCCTTTCTCCCATCAATTACTCATCACCTTACTTTCTTGTGCAATTCATCCCTTATTCCCCATTATTAACCCCATCCTCTAACTCTCTGTGCATTCTTGCCACTATCCTTCATCCCTTCATCAGTCCCTCCAAACATTCCTCTCACCATCTATTTTTCTCCCCTCACACATCCTGTGTACATGCCTCCACCCTCCCTCCTTTCATCCGCCTATCATCCCACCTTTCGCCTTCCTCCAGGCCAAGCTTCCTTAAAGGTAATGCAATCCTATTTGTTGTATTATTAGCAGATGTTTAGAGTTTTTAACATCGCGTGTGTGTGCGTGAGATAAAGAAACAGGATAGTGACGGACTTCGACGACCAGCTGTATCGTTTCTGCGTGCTACTATACAATGACTAAATCTAGGAGCAGCTGCAGAATGCCCTCAGTTAAATTTGGTCAAGTCAACGAGTACACAAACAAGCACGCGTGTGTGCACATTGTCCCTGAGGTCTATTTCAAGAGGTCAGATTGTGTTACTTGGCCCTTGGAGCTGCAAAACACCAACTCTTGACACTTTTTTCTTGAGTGCAGGCCTGCACGTCACAAGTGTTTTATCAATTCCCGGGCTCCACGAAGCGTGTGTGGAGCACGTCACGGTTTTAAGAGCCTGCTGTAAAAATGCTTGCTGGCTAGAGACTCACAAAAAGAAAAACTGTCACGTGATTGTCTCACCGGCTGCAGGAATAGGATAAACAGTGAGATGCAAAGCGACAAAACTTGCTTAACAAGGTCACTTTCTGTGGAAATCACGACATAGCAAATGAAACCGTTTACACAATGTCCGAACACATCTGTTCTCCAGCTCTTGTAACTTGTATATTGACTTCTACTCATGGAATAAGAAGTGCGGATTAAAAACCTAAGGTAAAACGGGAATAACGCTGTTAAATCATTTAGGTCCAAGCACCAGGCGTGGTGAAGGCCCTATTCCCCCCGCTGTACTGCAGGTTTTTAAGCGATCTTTGTTTTACAGCCGGTCCGAATGTAGAGTTGTGAGTCTTCACCAGTGTAGTACCAAATTGTGCCGGGCAGCAATGAGCTCTGTTGGAAGAGATGCAGTGTAATTCAGAACAAGAAAAAGAGGGTAAACATTTCTGTCAAAATAGGACACATGAAAAAGTCTCAAGGACCCTTGAAAACAATTTAACGGGAGGTTGGGCATTTTGGTTTGATGGAGCCATTTTGGGCAAATTCCTGGGCTCCTACTTTTGATTAACTCCAATTCGGGAGTTCGTCCCATTGAGCCCCAATAGGAAGCGGGTATACTAGACGGAAGGGTGAAATTTTGTGATACATGTCATTTTGAGGAGGGCCCATTAAACGCTGCTTTCAACTCTAAAATAGTAATTGTGAAGAGTTTAGTCCCAACACTCACAAATGAGGGATCTTACGGTAGCATCTCGAAATTAAAATCAGCTGCAGATAGACGAGTAAAACCGATAACAGCAGGAAAACACAATGGATGAGAGGAGAATTAGCGTACCGGCGTCCTAACCAGGCTAATGGCTAACAAAATCTAAGTAGCTGATTGCGGGACATCGTTTCACTCTGGCAGCCCGCGCAGTTACAAGAACATCCTGCCTTCGATGGCTTGTGTGTAAAAAGAAATGCAGCTCACTGCAAGATGTTAGAGCATGTTCGCAATAATGTAAACATTCCTACACTCTAATCATTCCATCCATTTTTTTACAGTGGATTATTTCTGACATGGGGCAAGTGTGGTGCAGTATCCGAGTGCAGCACACCGGACCACCAGAATAGTTGGAAATTACTTTAATATCACCTGGGACAGGTAACTTCAAAGGGCGGATACTGAGCAGTTAACTTCGCATCAAGATGGCGAGGCATTGAAGATTGGGAATTTATCTTGTGGGCAAAATCATGTAATGCTTTGTAATCTACAGATAGCAGGCCAGGGCTGCTCACGCTTCATTATCGTCTTAATCCACAATTCACACAGACCAGGACGGGGAACCTCACACTTCATTGTCTTTGTAGCAGAATCCCAAACAGCTTCGAGGACAGGCAAACAAAAATGGTAAGGCAGAACTCGTGGTTGAAGGCAGAAGGCTGGGCAAACGTGATATGGCAGAACTATAGGTAGGAGGAGGAAAGTGGCGGGGATTCACGAGGGGAGTGTTGGTTGGAGCTTCTTGGATGGATGAGTGCCAAACAATCTGATGAGTAAGTCATCAACAAAGCCTTAAACAGGTGGGTGTGGCTGACTGGCAGAGGTGGGCGTAGCTGACCGCAGCTGACAGAGTCAATCAACCACTACTGTGGCGCTAATTATGATGAAGCGGATCAACGGCAGCTGGTTGACCTTCCATAATAAACAAATAAATGAATTTACTATATTGTTTTAAGATGAATGTATTTTCCAAAATTAATCCAAACAAAGCTCTTTAAGTCTATCCGTTATGACGTGATGTGTTGCTCTATTGATATCAAAGATACTTTTGTGCCACAACTCATGAATTTGGCTTGTGCATCAACATCAAACAATAGCCTGGAAATGGAAACAGTGACTATTCATCAGGTAGCTTTGAATGGATTTTTTTTCCTGAAGTAAAATCACTATTTAAACATTGCATTTTATGTTAGCTTGGGTTATCTTTGTCTGATATTTACATTTATTGGATGATCTTAAACACTGAAGTGAGGAAACTGGGAGAGGGGGGAAATAATAAATGAATTATTTTTATTTTTTTTAAAAAGAATGAAGAGGGCAAATACTTTTTCTCAGCACTGTAATTTAGAGCGGACGTCACTGCCAAAAGAGTCCATTGCTTATTTTAGCTTCAGAGAGTGAGGATTACAACAAGAGTTCTGACCTGGATTTTCAGCGATGCGGGTTACTGGAAGTTCACCACCTGGAGTCAGAGGTTTTCCTTAACGGCCACTGTCCCGTCCGTCTGTTCTGTGCTGAGGATGGAAAAGGAGGTCAGTCCTGTCAGGCTATTTTTCCTCATCACTCACACACACATGCCTTTGAAAGAAATTCACATATCTTTACACACACAATATGCACCATATTTTCAGTAACAAAATGCAAGTCTGTTGCGATAATAACAGCCACCATATGACCCCATTCTTAAGGATAAGATTCTGGTGGGGGTGGTGGTGGGGTGTCTTTTGCCCTTCCCTCTGAACACATGTCACACTACAACACACTTAAGAGACATTTTATTTATTTCCACACTGGCACACTGAACTCTATCAGTCAACACACAGTCATGACATGGACTGATGACTGCTGCTAAAAATATATGCACCACACAGTCTTGAAATGTATTTCGGGTACGCTTATTTTGAATTCCCTCTTACACACACTAAAAGCTGATCAATGCACACAGACAGACACACAATGTGATTTTTTTGGGCTCTTTCTCCCCCAGACAGGAGACATAATAAAAGCAAGGGATGTGGCTCAGGGCCAAATGTACCGCCGCACGGGCACACCTCACTGTGTAATTACGGCAGAGTCATGCAGAGATAATACATACATTAACCTCAGCTCTTATACGCAGGCACGGAGTTATACACGCACAAGCGCACAATTGCACACGCGCAAAGTCAGGTCAGATGTGGGATTTAAGAAGATGCCAGCAAAGTCGCTCGCCGTACTCTTCAGATGTGCTCAGAGTTGGCAAGCGTTGACATATAGAGAGAGATAAAATACACTCAAGTTTGGAACAGAACTTGACTGTCTCATGCAGTCAGAGAAAGGGAAACAATGACAGAGTGGGCAAAAGTTCAGAGAGGAAAGTCAAAAGACTACAGCTCTTCAAAGCCTCCATTGCAAGCAGGAGGAGGAACCTGAAAGAGATATTCTCAAATTTAAGGTGAGACCGCCAAATGGGAAATGACAGTTATGGTCAGTATTCAATTGTGTAAGAAATTTGCAACATTGGCACATTATGGATTCAGCAGACCTTTATTGAGCAAGGAACCAACCATATTTGGTAACATATGCTGGAGATCAAAATGGACCATGTGTATTTTACTATTTGGCATTGGAACCATGTGACATCTTCCAGCCAATCAGGGGCACAAATTCAACTGATGAAAATTGTATATTTACAGTAATATTTGTGACTATTTTACCGGTTTTATTTTTTCAAAACCACAAATTATTCTATTTCTTTTTATCCAGCACTATTTTATGAGTAGAAGAGTGGGTGTCTGCATTTTACCTGGTGAATGCTTGAAGGTCCCCATAAAGATAATTAAAGCAGGGGCCCCATAAGGGGCTGACAGGGCCCGAGAACAGAGAATTGAAGTAGAAGTAATCTAGTTGGCTAGATATAAAAATCTTAAAACATATAACATAAAAGTATAATATTCTGGTATATTAGACAGTACTGTAATTATATACATATATGTACATTGCATAGAAAAAGTCTACAAATCCCTGTAAAAAGTTTTTGGAGATAAATAAATATACCTTTTTCCACCATTAATGAAACCTTTACCCCGTACTGCTCAATTGAGAACAAAATATCTTTTTGAGAGGGGTTGTAAAAATAAGCAAGTGAGATATGTGCCTGCAAGTGTGTGCACAACCTCTTATAACTGGGAATGTAGCAGTGGTCAGAATGACACCCATGCTAAATGGAAGTTAGCATCACATCTGCCACTATTTCGTGCACCAAATAAAATTAAGCTTTTCTAGTAGGCTTTTCCTGACATTTTTGTTGTCACATCTTACAGAACAAGCCAGACTCCACAGAGAGCTTACACGGCTCTCAATTAGCTCTCCGTGAATAGTAGAAATAGAAAAATGCATATGCATGTTACTACATATAGTGTGTGTGCATGCATGCATGCATGCATGCATGCATGCGCTTATAAATGCAATAAAGTAAAATAGTAGCTAGTAGTAGAAAATAATATTTTGCAATGTACTCCAGCATTTTGGCTGTAACAAGTAGGATTGCAGTGGGAGTACTTTTTCTTATTTGTGGCAGTGATGTTTGGGAAAGCACCAGTTAAAACATATGATGAGGTATAAATACATAATAGTATATGAATCAGCATACTGTAATATGTGATAATACAGTGGCTTTTAAAACAAAAATAAGCACTGCTATTCATGCAAACACTCCACAGTGCAACATGAAAACTTCACATGCACTTGAGTGAAATTCCAAATGCAGCGCCAGGTCTTTTTCCAATTTGCATCCATATAGGGACTGAAAGAAATTGCCTCTCTGCATGGAGGGAGTGAATGGAGGCTATAGTGTGTCCTACCTGTGTTGGTTCAAGTCAATCAGAGGCTGAGTCGCGCTGCTGCCCGGTGGCCCGTTCGATACCTCTGCGAGGACGCAAGCTCCACGTGTCGACAAAGCTGTCACTGGTGCAACCTTATCAACCTTTACCGGCTTTATCCCCTCACTCTCCTCCCTTCTCTTTCTCTCTCATTGCAGTCTAACGCGGTCGCCCACCTCCCTCTCTGGCTTTCTCCTCCCCCTCCTCTCCTTGTATGGGAAGGAGGTTAAAGAGCCTTGCTCCTCTCCTCCACGGTCCCTCACATCCATCTCAGCCCCTTTTTCGCTCTCTGCTGATCACCACTACATTGGGCTCACTATTCTGCATTGTGTATTTGTGAGCAGGTGTAGGGTTAGCAGAAAAATAAAGTAGGAGAACTTAGAAATAGAGTCCGCAATTGTTTCATGAGTGGAGAAGAAAAGCCTGCATGATGTGTCAGATCCAGCTGTGATGTCAGCTGAGAGGCTGCTTTTCTTCAGGTCAGTGTGTGCATGCGTGTGTCAGACACGTAGTCAACAGTTCCTACAGCTGCTACGCACATGGACAA
The DNA here is from genome assembly GCF_024500385.1 of Phyllopteryx taeniolatus. Classification (NCBI taxonomy): domain Eukaryota; kingdom Metazoa; phylum Chordata; class Actinopteri; order Syngnathiformes; family Syngnathidae; genus Phyllopteryx; species Phyllopteryx taeniolatus. Next base: position 13,219,495 of record NC_084511.1, on the reverse strand, counting down.
CTCGGGAGGTTTTTGTTACGGGCTGCCCCTCACCCATCATCATGTCAAAGCTCACACTAAATGAGGCTGTGTGTGGAAATGTTTTTATAAAATAGCTAAGAGTAGAGAGTAATATATAAGTATACAAGTGTATATATGTATATGAAGAAAAAAGCCCACGTTGTTGATTGTCAACGAGCTCAGTATCTCACACTAATGAGAAACAGCACAAATACACAAGTGTGTGCATGCATGAGTGGACGCACAAAATGACTCACTTTCCGAACTCTGCAATGACCCCGGGCACAGAATAGAGGGCATTTAGATCTTGATGATTACCTGGAACACTGTGGTAATTTACAGTACAGACACACACACACACACACACACACACACACACACACACACACACAGACACACACTGTGTGAATGAGCCAAAGGTCCAAAGTAGTTCTCAGGTTGCTTCCTGTCAATGGCATGCACACGTCAATGGCACAAGAGCCAAGACAGTGAAGCAATGCAGGGGAAACCAAAGCTAATCAATTACTTCAATGCTTCAGTACCACAAACCTTCGAGACCTCCGGGCATAACATAAAAAATAGAGTGGAACCTCTGAGGTCAACACAATCTATTCCTGGACGCTGGAGTACCTGCTCCAAAAAGCAATTGTGGAAAATTGATGAATTTGTTCCAGGGTCAAACTCTCACCATCATTGAACCTTTAAATCAGTGAGTCCCAACCACCGCGCATGTTGACAGGCAAAATATTTAAATGCTCTTCAACTCGACCTGTGAATCCATCATTATTTAAATATTTGCACTTTTGTTTGGTAGTATGTTTTGAATGTAAAATACTGTATTTGTCTTGGTTTAGTAAATGTTGAGAAAAAGCTGCTTGAAGTACATTCTCAAAGCCCATCCGTCCATCCATTTCCTACAGCATCACATTAGGAGCCTATCACAGCTTACTTTGGATGGTAGGCCGAAAATTCATAGAAAATAAAGTCTGGACACTCTTTGAACTCACCGCACTGCTCTGACATTGGTTAAATCCAAGTCACATGGTTTATGAATGCCATGTTGTCAACCAGGGTCCCCAATCCCAGCATTGTCATCGGTAGGTTTTGGCCTTTTTGAAAGTGGATTTTTGACAAAATGGTTTGTTGTGTGCAGGTGGGTAGAGTAGCCAAACATTGTACTCAATTAAGTGTACGGTTAATTTTGAATATTATTACTCAAGTAAATGTAAAACGTGGCCCTCCAAATATTTACTTGAGCAAGAGTAAGAAAGTACTCAGTGAAAAAAACTGATGAGTACCTGCTGATTTTTTATAAAAAGTCATAGCATAAAAAAAATAATATATAGGAGTCCACACACACCTGCCACCATTTCAGTTTTTAACTGCCCAAAATACAACACATGCATTGGCCCCTACAGAAAGATTTGCTTTATTCACTTAAATGACTGAATGAAGAAGCTGTTTGCTGACCAGACTTGAAAGTGTGTGTGTGTGTGTGTGACCATAAGATAGTACTAATGCTGCCAGATGCACTGCCAAAACAACAATAGAAACATCTGCAACTTACCGCAAGGTGTTTTCTCAAGTTAAAAGTGGGCTGATATAGCCAAGTTTGGGCAGTCACAATTTCAGAGCTGCATGACAAAGCAGTCTGTAAATGAACACTTTTTTTTTTTTTTTTTTTTAAACCAAAATTAGTCAATTTGATTGGCCCGCAAAGGCTTTGTGTGCAGTCATGTGACTGACTTGTGCCATCTGATTGGTGAATTGAAGTCAAATGACACTAATGATCATGTTGGATTGGCGCAACGGCGCCCTATGCGGATGTCAAAGATGAAGTCTAAAAATAGATCACGCTCGTAATGATGGATAAATAAAAAATAAAAGTAGCAAGCGGCATGTCGATCATTGTGACGGAGTTAAAGTATCGCTTCTTCATATAAATGGTCAAGTAAAAGCAAAACGTCTGGTGCAGTCAAACAACTCTGACAAGTAAAATTTATCCAAAAAGTTACTTGAGTAAATGTACCGGTGTAAATGTAGCGCATTACTACCCACATCTCTGGTTGTGCCGGCTGCGTAGGCTGTTACACTCATCACAGACTTGGCATCCGGATGCATTGTTTCCTAAAAAAAACAAAAACAAAGACAACCCCATATGGGAGGTCCTCCCTACAATTATTTTTTTCCCCAAAATTCCTCAAAAGTTGGTAGAGCATGCGATACAAAGGTATAAAGAAAATGGAAATAAAAATTCATATTGTATAAACGCATACGCACCTAGGGGTCGTGAAAAAGGTGTTCTTTCATTCCAATATGTAACGTAAAATTTATATAGAATTACTGGTATGGTACATTTTCACTGCTCACCCAAGAATCATGTCGTCGTAGCAGGCACCGCCATATCATGCTATATCATATCACGTATCTATGCGGATGGAATTACAGTTATGGGCCATGGACCGGTGAGTGCATGTGTTACATCTAATTTTTTTCTCCTGGATATCTGGTAAATTACAATCTTACTTCCCACCACAACGCGATTTCAAGTTGTCTACCTTTAAGACGTTTCACTCGGAACTCACTCTTTCTTGGATCGCTACGGACGCTAGCTTGATCCTGCAGCTGCAGGCATCTCCAGACAAGCAGCACAACAACGGCCGGCGAAAAAACGTCTCGTGAACTTGACACCAAACTATTAACCAACGACTTGATTCATCAAACACTGTGGACTCCGAGGAGAGCACTCAGGCGGGAAAACAAGCTCCGCAACGACAACACCGCTCTTACCCTCGTCCCCCATTGCTACAAGCCGACTCCTTTGTATCTGTCCAGTCATAGCAGGATAGGGCCGAAATGGCACTAAGTCATGGTAAGACTGTAGCATTTGCAACAGAACTATGAAAGTGTTATACCTACCGTATCATTGAGCATTGATTTGAGTCGATTAGCGTCTTTGTTCATTGCGAATATGAGAACGAGTAAAATGGTAAGGAGGGGACGTGAACGTTCAATAAAAAATATTTAAATTGCATCAGCTCATTTACACAGAGATTAATATTTATTTGTAAAAACTAATAAAATACAGATACAAACGTCATGTTTTGAGCATGGCTAGCAGCAAATCAATAGATGTTATACATAGGTAGAAGGGTTTTCCTGATTTTTGGGGTTCATTTTGGGGGTGCATATTATAATTCAGTGTGTTATGTACATGAAATTATGGTCATATGGAATGGAAAATTATTATTATTATGGAAAATCTAGCATCATTGGTTTTAACAGATGAATAATGAATTTGTGTCAATAAACCATGTCTTAATATTTGTTTTATAGTTTACTAACTGGCCATGAGGATAATCTCAGATTAACATAGAAAATGTATCCTGTGAGTTTTCTGTGCAAAATATCCCTTATATATGGCAAATTTTGGAAATATTCAGTTGCATTACACTGTATTGCATAGAGGCGTTATGTCAGGCTGGGTGACAATATGGTGCAAGCGCAGGTCACTGTCCAGACTCTTGTTTTCTATGGGTTCATCTCATTTCTCTCATTACAATGTTGGGGGGAAATGAGATGATCATTCATCAATGATGTCATTTCATGGGCACGTCTACTAAAAATTACATTACGTCATTGACATGTCACTAATGAACCGTATGTGTGGCTGAATTATTACTAATCACCACGTCACCTTTATGCTTTGTTTCTCAAGTGGGAATAAATTGAATATCATTGATACTGTTATTCCTCAAAACTTTGCAGATGCAAAGACAATCATGAATCCCAAGCCCGTCTCCACACAGCCCCCTCCCACAAGCACAGCGCATATTTGGAGTGCCTCGTAAATATGCATAAAGTGTTGCTATGTTGCTGATGTATTATGTTGACTGCAAAACCAGTGTAGAACCAACGGAACGTTTTCTCTCTTTGTGCCCATTTGACAAAATGAAAACCTAATTACTATACAAATCTAAGAAATAGGTGGTTAGTTAGGCATGGTAACCAGGAGGCTGTGCAATAAAGTCATTTTTGGTATCAAATATTGCCCCAAATAGAACAGACACTCAGCAAAATGTGTATATTCAAACTCCGTTTATGATCCAGCTGTTACACGCCCATTTTCATTCACCCATTGAGCAGCTATGAGACTTCAAGATACATCGAAGGTCTGTGGAAACTCCTCGATAAGAGTTGAAAATTGAGACGGTGTTTAATATGGCAGCGTGAGAACATTGCTTTAAATGTTTCGAGAAGCGAGGAAGGCTGCAATTAAAGGACTTTAGATGAGTCCTTTGGCTTTAACCTAGACTCTTTGCCAGCCAATCACAGGTCACATTTAAAAAAAAAAAAAAAAAAAAAGTCTTCAATTCACCCAACATCCAGTCCCGGCCTCTTGCCCAAAGTCATCTTGGATAGACTCCAGCTCACCCGGAACCCTAATGAGGAAACATGCCATAGAAAATGGATAGATGGAATTAACTTAACATGTATGTGGAAATCAGAGTGGAGGACCTGGAGAAAACCCACAAACAAAAAGAAGGAAAACATGCTCCAAACAGAAAATCTTGAACACAAATTTGAATCAGAAGCTGTTTTTTGTTTGTTTTTTTACTCTTAGGCAGATAACAAGTGTAAAATTATGCTAACCACTGTAATATAAAGAAAATCAGTATTACACTCGTCATTTTCTTAACTTTAAAGGAGACGTTTGTTTTTTGTTTTCCAAAATTCAAAACAGTTCCCAGACATTTTTACATCTTTGTGACATTTGTCAATTATTACAACCCAATCTACAGACCCTGTTCTTTGTCTTGCTGACATTAGCCTGTTTGAGAGGGCGGTGCTGTGTCATGCAACTGAGCCAGCCTTCATCCCGCTCAACATACTGCTGGGCCTATGGCAGATGTTGTTAGCATGACGACTACGGTGAAGCTTGGGGTGGCTGCACTTAGAGGCCCGAGTCTAAAAAAGCGAACGTGAACTTCAAAGCACACATGAGCTCCTACAAGACAGCATTGATTCTGTTTTCCCTCGTGAAGGCAGCACTTCATCACTGAGTCAGGGATTTGTCATCAAGCTGCAGAATAATACAATTTGGCTTTGATGTACCGTTTCAGACTGGGTAGTGCGGCGGCCGGACTCTGGCCATTGAAAGTGGCCCTGGATCTTTGACCAGGCTAGCTGCCAAGTGATGGACGGAGAAACTGGGTGTGAGCTTGGTTATTATATAAATTAACGTAAGGATGGCGCAGACGTCCCCAACGCCTTGCTCACAGGTACAATTTCAGAAATGGGCAGATAACAAAAGATTCAATTGTTTAATTTAGACTTGATGGTTGGGCAGGCACTCAAAAGACCCAAATATTTGTACACAATAAAAGCATTTAATAAAAACACAATCTTCAATGAATGATGATTGAGTGGTGTGTAATAAAAGAAATCTACTCCCTAGTTCACGCATACTTTACAACTTTTCACTTGTCACGTTTTCCCAAAATAGAGAGTGGTCCTTATTTTGGAATCAGTCATAAAAAAGCCAAAGAAAAAACACGTCAAGCAGGTTAATCCTTTGATGGTCACTGAACCCTAATCTTCATTTTCACAATTGTACCCCCTTTGAGTCATTCAAATTTGAAGGTACTGCAGATTTCCAAGGAGTGAATGAATAAAATTGAAAAGGTATTGCGTAATAGCAATGACACTGTGGAAGAGAAGCTTGCAGCATGTAGTGAAGATGGTAAAAGACGGCTAGTTATATTCTATACCCCAAAAATCCGTCTGTCCATTTGTAATTACATTTTAAGAGTGTTTTTGTATGTAGATGAGATTTATAACTTCACCATAGCAGCAATTAGCTTTGTAAATAGAAAATGAGGGAAATGGGCTTCTGGGCAAAAAAATGATGTCATGCACCCGCATGTGCGATGTAATCTGAGCTCTGTTATGATAGCTGCTGCAGCCTTGTGTGTTAGTGCGTGGCATGGCGAGATGGCAGCACAACGTGGAGACTTGAATTTATGTAGAATCTTGAAAAAAATTAAAATAAAATAAATCAAACATTTTTAAAAATAGGGCTTTGACACAAACTGGAGCAGAACTCCAATTATACGTCTGGCTGGCACACATGGCACAGCAAGAGGCCTATGGAGCTCTTTACTTGCTCCTGCACTTTAATGTTAGCAGTGATTGAAAACACTGTCAAAAGTAGCAATCAAGGGCCTCTGAATTTTCAATGCGCTTATCACACTTGAATTTAAACAACCACTCAAGCAGCCTCTTGACAAGCATTAACGGGCAATGATGTCATCTGAATCATACCTTGTTAGTGAACTTTTGAATCTTTCTGCTGAATTAATAATTGGTCAAAAGCAGCAGAAAATAATGCCTGAAAATATTTACTTTTCAGGCACGGCCAGACTACACTGTCTGAAACACTATCGTGTCAAAGCAAAAAGGTAAGCACAGCTGCAATGAGTTTTGTTGGATGTACAGATTAGCTTTAGCTAACAGCGTTAGCTTCTGACAAGCAGCACATAGTTGATTACTTGGTGAAGTTGACGACACAGGTGGGGTGGAGGAGAGTTATTTGTCTTTGGCCACATACACTGACCTGCAGACTATTTGACAAGGGTAATTCAGTGGGCTTGGTGATAAAGTGCTGCCTCGACGAGGGAAAATACAATTCATCCCGTCTTTGTGGGGGCTTGGGTGCGCTTCATGAAGAGCACGCACATTTTTAGACTCATGGATCAGCATGCACTTAACATGTAAAGCTGGAATTCTTGATCCTTGGGTTATTTTTTTTATGTTACAGACATGCTATTAAGAAACCTGGGAATTTTACACACAGTGGTTATTAAAACCACTGGCAGCATCATGCCTTGGGACACTTTTTCTTCAACTGGAACCGGGGCCTTAGTCAAGGTGGAAAGAATTATGAGCAGCTCCACATGCTAGTCAGAATTGGCACAAAACCTTCAGGATTCTGATAGAAAGCAAAAGAAATGTCAGGAAAAGTCTACTAGAACAGCTTAACTTTGAGGTTAGTCATGCCGTGTGCTGACTACCATTTAACATCAGTTTGAATGTGGTTGGTTCATTCTGAACACAGCCACATCCTAGTTATAAGAGGGTGTGCACATTTGTGCAACCACAGCTCTCTCAGTTGTTTCACTCAATCTCAAAAAAATAAAAAATAAAAATACAAAATAAAAATAAAGAGAGTTGTACAGGATATAAGTGACATTGGTGGGAAAAGTTTTTAAATGATTTGTACTGGTCTTTTTTCTTTCCACAAAAACCTGGCATTTGAACCGGGGGACTTTTTATATCCACTGCACGTCCCCTTTATCGCAAGTAGTTGAGATGTCAACCAATGACATGTTTGATCAATGTTTCTGCATTCATTCCAAAATCGTGCAAGAAGGCAGGACCTAAAGAGAAATGTGAGTCACAGTGCAGTGGAAGAATACTGTACGAATTGCCAACTGAGATCATGTACGTTGTGTGTACCTGGAGATCCTCCCCACCCCCACCCCCCGCAAGCAAAGGGAGAATTAGGCAAACTCCACTTAGATGTTCTAAAACGCATTCAAACCAGATTCTCCTGTGAGGCATACGTGCTAATCACTACTTCACCATGTGGGTCAATTAAATAAATTAAATCAGTTCTTACAAAGGATTGAGCGCCAGAGTTGGAAGAAACTGCCTAAGCACAGTCGGTTAATATGAATTTTTCAGGTTGTATGTAAACGTCAGGTAAACGGATACGGGTTAACATGTTTAAATGCAATTGCAATTTTATAGATTACCTGTGAAAGGTTGTGCCTTACCAGCCAACAACACGATGTGTTCCAAAGGCGTGTTTGGAAGATCAACTTGATTTGGTGGAAAAATACCCTTATTCCCGGATGGCTCGCTCCTGAGGGCATTCCATTCCCTTGAGTTCTTTGAAGTGTGTCACTGTTGCCATGTGGAGAAAACAAAGGAAGTGGAAGCTCTGGCCTTTGCAAATGATGGCCATCAATCTCATATTGTCGTCATTTCTGTTAATTACCTTGGCTAAGGGCTTTAATGACTTAATAACTTTAGACAAAACAGGAAGACCCTGGTACATTCTGATCAAAGTCACAATGGTTAACATTGTTGGATTTAAGGACATTTTATTTTTAGTATTTTCGTAATTTCTCAGAAGCACAACGAAACCAAGTACCGCATGCATAGATCCATAAAGGCTGAGCAATCCTAATTTGGATCAGCACCAAAATGTACACCTTTTCAGTTAAGATACACCAACTTTGAGTACAATAATAAGCTTTGTAGGTGGAATTATTTCCTATTCTTGCTTGATGTACAGCTTCTGCTGTTCAACAGTCCGGGGTCTCCGTTGTCATATTTTACACTTGCAAATGGGACACAGGTCTGGACTGCAGGCAGGCCCGTCTAGTACCCGCACTCTTTTACTACGAAGCCACGCTGTTGTAACACGTGCAGAATGTGCTTTGACATTGTCTTGCTGAAATAAGTTGGTGCCGTCCATGAAAAAGACGTTGCTTGGATGGCAGCATATGTTTCTTCAAAACTTGTATGTACCTTTCAGCATTAATGGTGCCTTCACAGATGTGTAAATTACCCATGCCATTGGCACTACCACAGCCCCATACCATCACAGATGCTGACTTTTGAACTATACGTCCATAACAGTCCGGATGGTTCTTTTCCTCTTTGGCCCGGAGGACAAAACATCCACAATTTCCAAAAACAATTTGAAATGTGGACTCGTCGGCCCACAGAACACTTTTCCACTTTGCATCAGTCCATCTTAGATGAGCTCGGGCCCAGAGAAGCTGGCAGCGTTTCTGGGTGTTGTTCATAAATGGCTTTTGCGTTACATAGTAGAGTTTCAAGTTGCACTTACGGATGTAGCGCCGAACTGTATTTACTGACATTGGTTATCCGAAGTGTTCCTGAGCCCATGTGGTGATACCCTTTACACATTGATCAGAATCAGAATCATCTTTATTTGCCAAGTATGTCCAAAACACACAAGGAATTTGTCTCCGGTAGTTGGAGCCGCTCTAGTACAACAGACAGTCAATTTACAGAACACTTTGGAGACATAAAGACATTGACAAAAAACAATTGTGCAAAAAGATGCAGAGTCCTCTAGCACTTAGAGCAGTTCGAATGACTAATATTGCAATAGACCGGTGCAATGACCATTTTGCAAGGGGCGCTGAGACTTCAAGGAGTGTATGCGGTTTAAAGTGACGAGTAGTGCGATAATCTGGGACAATGTTGGTTGTGCAAATGTTACAGATACTCCTCAAACAGTGTGCAATGGAGCAGATGCTACTCTGGCATGAGTGGCCAGTATATGCAAATAGTGCAGCATGGCGAGACAACTACAGCGAGTGCACGAGTAATACATAATTGGCCCCACAGAAATGTGACAACGAAGTCAAAAAATTGCCAGCATGTTGTAATGGAATTGTAGGTCAGGTGTTTAAGAAGTTGATCGCAAGAGGGAAGAAGCTGTTGGAATGTCTACTAGTTCTAGTTTGCATTGATCGGTAGCGCCTACCTGAGGGAAGGAGCTGGAAGAGCTGGTGACCTGGGTGCGGAGGGTCCGAGAGGATTTTGCATGCCCTTGTCTTAGTTCTGGCAGCGTGCAAGTCCTCAATGGTGGGTAGGGGGGTACCGACAATCCTTTCAGCAGTTTTGATTGTCCGTTGCAGTCGGAGTTTGTCCTTTTTTGTAGCAGCACCGAACCAGAGTGTGATGGGAGAACACAGGACTGATTCGATGACCACTGTGTAGAACTGTCTCAACAGCTCCGGTGGCAGGCCGTGCTTTCTCAGAAGCCGCAGGAAGTACATCCTCTGCTGGGCCTTTTTGAGGACGGAGTTGATGTTAGTCGCCCACTTCAGGTCCTGAGAGATTGTAATTCCCAGGAACTTGAAGGTCTCGACGGTTGACACAAGGCGGCTGGACAACGTGAGGGGCAGCTGTGGCGAAGGATGCCTCCTGAAGTCCACGATCATCTCTACAGTCTTGAGTGTGTTCAGCTCCAGGTTGTGTCGGCCGCACCACAGCTCCAGCCGCTCCACTTCCTGTCGATATGCAGACTCGTCACCGTCCTTGATGAGGCCGATGACAGTGGTGTCATCTGCAAACTTCAGGAGTTTGACAGTCGGGTTCGCTGAGGTGCAGTCGTTCGTGTGTAGAGAGAGAAGAGCAGCGGAGAGAGGACACAACCTTGGGGCTCCCCAGTGCTGATGCTGCGTGTGGATGAGATGGTCTCCCCCAGCCTCACCTGTTGTGTCCTGCCCGTCAGAAAGCTGTAAATCCACTGGCAGATGGCAGGTGAGACGCTGAGCTGGAGAAGCTTGGATGAAAGGAGTTCAGGGATGATAGTGTTGAACGCTGAGCTGAAGTCCATGAACAGGATCCTCGCGTAGGTCCCTGACCTGTCGAGGTGTTCTAGGATGAAGTGCAGTCCCATGTTGACTGCATCATCCGCAGACCTGTTCGCTTGGTAGGCAAACTGCAGGGGGTCCAGCAGGGGACCTGTGACACTCTTGAGGTGGTCCAGCACGAGACATTCAAAGGACTTCATGACCACAGATGTCAAAGCGACAGGCCTGTAGTCATTCAGACCCGAGATTGCAGGTTTCTTGGGGACTGGAATGATGGTGGAGCTTTTGAAAGAGGATGGAACTTCGCACAGTTCCAGAGATCTATTGAAGATCTGAGTGAAGATTGGAGCGAGCTGGTCCGCGCAGTGCCGCCTGAGGGATCGAAGCTCACGGGCATTCAATGTTGGTTTTAGGCCTTGCCGCTTGCATGCTGTGATTTCTCCAGATTCTCTGAACCTTTTGATGATATTATGGACCGTAGATGATGAAATCCCTAAATTCCTTGCATTGTATGTTGAGGAACATTGTCCTTAAACTGTCCGACTATTTTCTCATGCACTTGTTCACAGAGAACCTCGCCCCATCTTTGCTTGTGAATGACTGAGCAATTCAGGGAAGCTCCTTTTAGAAGAAGAAGAATTTGATTTCTACCCAATCATGGCACCCACCTGTTTCCAATTAGCCTGTTCACCTGTGGGATGTTCCAAACGGGTGTTTGATGAGAATTCCTCAACTTTCTCAGTCTTTTTTGCCACCTGCTTTTTTGGAACGTGTTGCAGCCATAAAATTCCAAGTCAATGATTATTTGCTGAAAACAATAAAGTTTATCAGTTTGAACATTAAATAGCTTGTCTTTGTCGTTGCTGCTGTTGATACCCTTGGCCACCCTTTTCTATGTCTGTTGCTCAGTACACCAGTAGTTTCTTTCTTTTTCAGGACATTCCAAATTGTTGTATTGGCTATGCCCAAAGTTTGTGCAATAGCTCTGATCGATTTTCCCTCTTCTCTCAGCTTCAATATGGTCTGCTTTTCTCCCATTGACAGCTCTCTTGTCTTCATGTTTTCATAACAGCAAATGCAGTTTTCACAGGTGAAACCCAAAGCCAAAAACAAGCACTGTCTAATGTTTAAGTCATCACTCTAAAAGGCAACACCTGAGCAACTAGAAACACCCATCAGTCACATGTGCCAACAAAAGGTGCTCTGTCATGAGTTGTCTAACACATCGAGGTTTAAATACCATGAAATAAAAGCTGGAATTCTTACCTTTTGTCTCATATTCATCATTTGATCTGAAACCCAAATGTCTTCAGTATACAACAAAAAAAAAAGGAATTGACCTTGCCATTCCAATACTTCTGGAGGGAACTGTAATTTAGAAAGCCCTTATTTACCAAAGGGCACTGCAAACAGGACCACCTTCTTTATATTGCTGCCAATTGAATGTGATGCACAAACTGTCATTTAATAGCTGCCATCATACAGTATTAAACCACTTAAGACATGGAAAATTGAGAATCTACACAAACATGGCAGGGGTAATAATGTATGAATCTTAATGATTTAAATGGGAAATCAAACACTGGGAGGTTGTAACAATTTGAATGCCATCTAGATTCCAGGGTCAAATATTCCTCGAAAGTTGTGCGAAACCTTGTAATTGGAATAGTCATCATGCAGGACATTACGCGAGGCGTCGGCATTTCATGCAATACATCAGTTTAGCCAGCATGGGAAGATCGGAAGTGTATTCATTTTACTTAGGCTTTTTCATGGGGGGTTTCATGACAAAAGAAAGACCATCCTGAAATGGGTTACGAGAAGAACGTCAGACAACAAGAGGAAGAAAATACACATTTAAAGACCCTGTAAAGTGAAATCAGGTAGTCATTTCTAAATATTATATATGTTTGAAGATAATTGTTGAAAACATGCAAAGGCTGAGAACTATGACATACTCAGTCGTGGAGCTACAGCAGAAAAATGTTTTTTCACCATTTATTTTTCATGATTTTCTGGGGTGTGGCTAAAACCAGGCCCAGTGACGCACTTTGGCCCCGGCAAGAGTTGGTAAACCCTGCTATCATATTCAATTATTGCAAGTTAATGCATCCACTCAGCCTTGAGGCTGGTGGGACTATCACAGTCTGTTAGGACTCCACAGTCTGCTATGACAGTCATTTACTGTATCAGGAGACGAATGCATCACACAGTCAGTGTAAACACATCCCCCCCCCCCCCCCCCCCCCCCCACTCCATTTTGTCAAACTGCTCTTCGTGATACCAGTCCAAGCTATTGCCGCTATTTTCTGCATTAAAAACTTCCAATAATATTTCAACCTTTGCTCCGGGCTGAGCTGTTTTTCCTTTTAGTAACCGGCCACCAGCACAAGGGCTGGAGGAGTTATGCAATCAGGGGCAGAAGGTACAGTAGTGAGCCAGCAGCAGGACACGGGCCCATGCTCCTATTTTAACGGTTTGGAAGATTCTCACACCCGATCAATTCCACTGGGAATTCAGCGCCATAATTCATCATCCGTTGTGGAAGTGAACAAATAAATACTGATAATCTGGCAGCCCAGCACGGCAGTTGACAGCACTGAATGTATTGCACAATCCCGTTGTGGACGTTTAGAGGTAATGAGGCAGAGTGCGTTTAAAGTCGGTTTGAATATGGCCTGCAAAAATACGGCATGCATCCAGGGCCTCCTACTACTATCAAAACTTGTATCCACGTGCTCTTACGTAATCTGTCTATCCTTCACCTACAGACACACTGTATTCACTGAAGTGGTAAAAATACTCACACGCTATACTTAAGTACAGATACGCATGTCATTTAAAAAAAAAAAAAAAGTAAAAGTAGAATAAACTATTGAACCCCTGCACCCAAAAGTTAAAAAATGCATATTTTGAAATGTACTTAAGTACAAAAGTTATTTCCTGTTGATTATATACAATACTCAGTTGGATAACTTTGCACACATAAAATATCTACACACATTTCCCTCTTTTATTAACTTACATAGTGCTTGTAGTCTTAAGGGAAGCAAAAAAAAACAAAAACATTGCATTGTTTGAGAGCTAGCGTTGGCACAATGTTTTAAAAGCATAATAGTCATTATTATGCTTTGAAAACATCGTGTTCCCATAGCTCTGCTAATCTTGTGAACTGACTGAGAAAACAATTACTTAAGCAAATCACATACCTTTGCTAATGTTGTTAAGTAAGAAAAAAGGCTAAATTAGCAAATAATTTGGGGGGAAAAAGACAGCTCGTACTGTATATGTCAGATTGCACGGGGACTATTTAAAGGCTAGAAACGTTTTTTTTTTTTTTTTGGCCATGAATCATTCCTGTAGCAGATAACATCATACAGTTCTTGTAAGGCCTTTTGCTGTCGTGGTTAATGCGCTCTGGTTCGCGATTGTTCCTCCATTTCGCTGCTGTCCCCGTTTTTTTTAATCCCGCTTTATAAGACTCCATGATCTCAATCAATTAAGAGCCCAACCGTGGGTGAATTTACCTCTCTATTTTTTTATGAGTAGAAAGTACAGATATTGTTTTCCAAATGTATGAGTAAAAGTAAGAAGTTGTCAGAAAAAAATACATGTACTCTACTTTAAGTACAGGATGGACGGATGATCTGCTCTGTAGCGGGACCGCGAAGCAACAACCGTCATACAACTGGGGCTTATTGGATCTCTGCCCTGTGATAAGTTTCAAGGACTCATTGTTCCAGGGCTGGGACTCATTATTTCCAGACATGTGCATCTTGGGACTCACATAGTCTCAAGTGTAGAATGATCTATGTACAACTGTGTGTGTGTGTGTGTATATATGTATATATATATATACATATACATATATATATACATATACATACACACACACACAGTGGGGTACGCAAAGTATTCAGACCCCCTTAAATTCTTCACTTTTTTATATTGCAGCCATTTGCTAAAATCATTTAAGTTAATGTTTTCCCCCAAATTCATGTACACACAGCACCCCATATTGACAAAAAAAAAATGGAATTGTTGAAATTTTTGCAGATTTATTAAAAAAGAAAAACTGAAATATCACCCAACCATAAGTATTCAGACCCTTTGCTCAGTATTTAGTAGAAGCACCCTTTTGAGCTAATACAGCCATGAGTCTTTTTGGGAATGATGCAACAAGTTTTTCACACCTGGATTTGGGGATCCACTGCCATTCCTCCTTGCAGATCCTCTCCAGTTCTGTCAGGTTGGATGGTGTATGTTGGTGGACAGCCATTTTCAGGTATCTCCAGAGATACTCAATTGGGTTTAAGTCAGGGCTCTGGCCGGGCCATTCAAGAACAGTCACGGAGTTGTTCTGAAGCCACTCCTTCGTTATTTTAGCTGTGTGCTTACGGTCATTGTCTTGTTGGAAGGTGAACCTTCGGCCCAGTCTGAGGTCCTGAGCAATCTGGAGAAGGTTTCCGGCCAGGATATCACTGTATTTGGCCGCATTCATCTTTCCTTCGATTGCAACCAGTCATCCTGTCCCTGCAGGTGAAAAACACCCCCACAGCATGATGCTGCCACCACCATGCTTCACTGTTGGGACTGTATTGGACAGGTGATGAGCAGTGCCTAGTTTTCTCAACCCATACTGCTTAGAATTAAGGCCAAAAAGTTCTATCTTGGTCTCATCAGACCAGAGAATCTTGTTTCTCACCATCTTGGAGTCCTTCAGGTGTTTTTTAGCAAACTCCATGAGGGGTTTCATGTGTCTTGCACTGAGGAGAGGCTTCGTCGGGCCACTCTGCCATAACGCCCTGACTGGTGGAGGGCTGCAGTGATGGTTGACTTTCTAGAACTTTCTCGCATCTCCTGACTGCATCTCTGGAGCTCAGCCACAGTGATCTTTGGGTTCGTCTTTACCTCTCTCACCAAGGCTCTTCTCCGCCGATTGCTCAGTATGACCGGACGGCCAGCACTAGGAAGGGTTCTGGTCGTCCCAAACATCTTCCATTTAAGGATTATGGAGGCCACTGTGCTCTTAGGAACCTTAAATGCAGTAGAAATTTTTTTGTAACCTTGGCCAGATCTGTGCCTTGCCACAATTCTGTCTCTGAGCTCTTCAGGCAGTTCCTTTGACCTCATGATTCTCATTTGCTCTGACATGTACTGTGAGCTGTAAGGTCTTGTGTGTGGCTTTCCTAATCAAGTTCAATCAGTATAATCAAACACAGCTGGACTCCAATGAAGGTGTAGAACCATCTCAAGGATGATCAAAAGAAATGGACAGCACCCGAGTTAAATATATTTGTCACAGCAAAGGGTCTCAATACTTATGGCTGTGTGATATTTCAGTTTTTCTTTTTTTAATAAAAAAAAAAAAGTTTTTCTGGGGTGCTGTGTGTCTATTAATGAGGGAGGGAAAAAATGATTTTAGCAAATGGCTGCAATATGACAGCAAGTGAAAAATTTAAGGAGTCTGAATACTTTCCGTACCCACTGTATATATATATATGCCCATGTTCCATATAAAACTGCAACAAACTACTATTGAAGCTCATCTAACTAAATACTAAAGCTGGTGATTATAACTATGACCATTAAATAAAGTTTGTGGTACAATTTCAAACATAATATAAAATGATTGGGACATGGGCTTTGACTTGCGAGCTACAGTAGTTTCCATTAGTAATTAGGTGTAAGTAACAATTCCCAAGTTGAATATCTAACTAAAGTTGCTGGTTTTAACCTTTTGTAATCTGACTTGTATACGTAAGGCCAAACTGTAGCCTGAGGTATGTTCTGGTCTTGTTTGTATCCTGGGGTTAGGGGATATTCTGGGCTCGTATCGTTGACACTCCAGAGGGCAGTAAACTTTAGCCCCAGATAGGAAGGAGCTTTTACAGGCCAAAAGCATTGACTAAATACAGAAAAAGTGTCATTTTGGCCATTATTTTACATGACAACAGTGTTTATAGATGTAGAAATCTGAAAACTCTCAAAATTAAAGTTTATAAATATGAGATGCCTGTTAAGGTGTTAACACAACCTTGCCAAATTTGAATGATTAAAAAACAATTGTCAAGTAGGCCTCTCTAAAATGAGGCTTCAAAATCGTGTAAAATAAAGCACTTGTCTCCACTCTAGACGCTGTGTGAGTTTCCGCTGAATGTCCGCTCAACTGCCAATCAAATACTCTACAATGACCTGGGGAAAAACGGATGCTAGCATCTTTCCTACGCCTACACAACTACATGTTGAGCTGCAAAAATATACCCGTTTAAAGCCTCCGGTGGCTGGAATGTACTGGTATCTTCTCAGGTCATCGCAGGGCTTTTATACACTCTAAGAACAGACTCCAAAGTGCTTCACTACGCATCGTTTTAGTTACGCATCCCCTGCCACCACCCCCCAGAAAAAAAAAAAAAAAAAAAAAAACAACTTGGAAAACTGAAATTGTGAAACATTTTAATGCTACATCTTCACAACTTAGTACTAAATAGTTCTCAGTCTTTGCAGGTTTTAAGCAATTATCTCCAAACATAATTAACGTATTAAAAATAAAAATCTCAGAATTCACTTTTCATGGACTTAAAGTGTTCTGTCTGGGCACGTCCAAATAGATCACTGTCAAAACAGAACCCAGTGCTGATTGAGCGTTTGAATACATCACTAGTATCCATTCCCATGATTTATCAAAGTCTTCATTCAGATATACAGTGGGTACGGAAAGTATTCAGACCACCTTAAATTTGTAACTCTTTGTTATATTGCAGCCATTTGCTAAAATCATTTGAGTTAATTTTTTCCCCTCAATGTACATACAGCACCCCATATTGACAGAAAAGATTTATCAAAAAAGAAAAACTGAAATATCACACAGCCATAAGTATTCAGACCCTTTGCTGTGACACTCATATTTAACTCAGGTTCTACACCTTTATTAGAGTCCCGCTGTTTGATTTTACTGATTGGACTTGATTAGGAAAGCCACACACCGGTCTATATAAGACTTTACAGCTCACGGTGCATGTCAGAGCAAATGAGAATCATGAGGTCAAAGGAACTGCCTGAAGAGACAGAATTGTGGCAAGGCACAGATCTGCCCAAGGTTACAAAACAATTTCTGCTGTACTTAAGGTTCCTAAGAGTACAGTGGCCTCCATAATCCTTAAATGGGAGACGTTTGGGACGACCAGAACCCTTCCTAGAGCCGGCCGTCCGGTCATACTGAGCAATCGGGGGAGAAGAGCCTTGGTGAGAGAGGTAAAGAAGAACCCAAAGATCCCTGTGGCTGAGCTCCAGAGATGCCGTCAGGAGATGCGAGAAAGTTCGAGAAAGTCAACCATCACTGCAGCCCTCCACCAGTCGGGGCGTTATGGCAGAGTGGCCCGACAAAGCCTCTCCTCAGTGCAAGACACATGAAAGCCCAAATGAAGTTTGCTAAAAAAACACCTAAAGGACTCCAAGATGGTGAGAAATAAGATTCTCTGGTCTGATGAGACCAAGATAGAACTTTTTGGCCTTAATTCTAAGCAGTATGTGTTGAGAAAACTAGGCACTGCTCATCACCTGTCCAATACAGTCCCAACAGTGAAGCGTGGTGGCAGCATCATGCTGTGGGGGTGTTTTTCACCTGCAGGGACAGGATGACTGGTTGCAATCGAAAGATGAATGCGGCCAAGTACAGGGATATTCTGGCCGAAAACCTTCTCCGGAGTGCTCAGCACCTCAGACGGGGCCGAAGGCTCGCCTTCCAACAAGACAATGACCCTAAGTACAAAGCTAAAATAACGAAGGAGTGGCTTCAGAACAACTTGACTGTTCTTGAATTACCCAGCCAGAGCCCTGACTTAAACCCAATTGAGCATTTCTGGAGAGACCTGTCAGGTTGGATGGTGAATGTTGGTGGACAGCCATTTTCAGAACAGGAGAAGATCTTCAAGGAGGAATGGCAGAGGATCCCCAAATCCAGGTGTGAAAAACTTGCATCATTCCCAAAAAGAAATACTGAGTAAAGGATCTGAATACTTATGGCTGTGTGATATTTCAGTTTCTTTAATAAATCTGCATACATTTCAACAATTCCGTTTTTTGCTGTGTGTACATTAATGAGGAAACAAAATGAACTTATAATTTTAGCAAATGGCTGCTATATAACAAAGAGTAAAACATTTAAGGGGGTCTGAATACTTTCCGTACCCACTGTATGCACACAAAGGCTATCCAAGAGATTCTGTCGGCAGAACAAGCCGTTGGTTTCCTTACAAATTTCTACCTCCTGGCCTGGCATATACTTTAGGCCGATACTGCAGCGTTTAGTCTTTTTCTTTGGTCCATATGGTCTGTATGTGATTTTTTGGACTGAACAAACCCAACATTCCAACTTTTACTATGGTGTGGTTGTGTAAACCCAGTGTGAGGTATAAACAAACAAAACAAATTCCCATAATACAGATACGCTCAAACAACAACTGTTTCTTCTGCGGGTGTCAAAACATGGTCAAGCGGGCTCCTCAAGGTGCCTCATGTGACTGGGTCGCTGCTTTTAGTCGGTCATCATCTAAAAGTGCAGGCCTCCGGTTATGTACATATGGTAGCAATTTTAGGCCTGATAATCCCCAACCTTGCTGTAGCCTGTGGGTCTAAACAGAAGGCTCTTTCCAGCACACCCAACCTGCCCCCTCGTAAACGTGCCGTCTTGGCACTGCAGCACCCCAAGATGCCCAATAAAAGAACCGACCAACTGCGGTAAACAATTTTGTTTATAGCGCAATAAAAACAAAAAAAGCAGCAAAATGTAATCAGGGGGACAGCACACTGGCAATCAGTCTCAGACAGTTCAGATGAAATGAGATACAAAGGCTATGTTGAGTTGTTAAGTTAAAGATGTAAACAAGTGTTTAATTTTTAAACTTTTATTTAAAATACGGTGTGGAGTTTACCATTGGGAGTTACCATCACAAACATGATTGTTTCTAATAAAAAAAAAAAAGTCAAAAAAAAAAAATAAAGCTTAAGAGCCTAGTTACAGTTTTTTTTTTCCTTTTTTGTGTTTTTGCAGTCTGGTGAAAAATCAGTTCACAAATGAGGGTGAGAGGGAGGAGGGAAAAAAACGTTCACGTTGTAAAAATACATTTCCCAATCTTAACATAACACAAACACACACAGTCACTTTCAAGCAGTCATTCACTCCTTGTTAGATGGTTAGATGTCAGTGCCAAAAGGAAAACAAGAGAGTAGGAAAAGTGAGGTGTGGCACAAGAGAAGAGGTTAGAGGCTTCTAAAAACACACGAGGCTGTTCTACATTCAGAGGGAGGACAATTGCTAAAGGATATGTGTGCATTTCAACCCTGAGAGAGAAAAAGTGACCAATTGTTTTTTTTGTTTTTTTGGGGGGGGGGGGGGGGGGGGGGGGGGGGGGGTCGGGGGTCAGATGACACCAGTGTCTGCTGCACCACAAGCACTCCAGCCCTTTGGGGGGGGGGGGGGGTCTGGCAGCAGAGTAAAGGGCCCTTCAAAAGCCCCGAATTGTAGCAGAAATAGTAGGAGCAAGGGTAATCGTGGTGATGCTGCATTCTAACACCCAAGAGTGAAATATCAGCTGGAGCTTTGTGACCACACACACACACACACACACACACACACACAATGTGCTTATCTGTTAGCCAGAACATAAACACACTACTGGCATGACTTTAGAGGTGGGGAGGGATTTATCTGTTTTAGGTCTTTGATCCAAAAATAAAAACTTTCAACACCAGGTTCAATTGCTGAAAAGGTGATCTAGAATTCACTAAAGGAGTATTAGAGCCACACAGCGCAGGTGGGGGGAAAAAAAGGTACAATGAGAATGAAGTTTAAATATTACGAGAATAAAGTAACTTGAGGAAAAAGTGGTAGTTTTAGGAAAAGTATAAATATCAACTTAACTACGTTAAGAGGAGGATTGTTGAGAATGTTAAATTAGTTTCACAATAAGTCAACATTTTGGTACATCGACACCATCATCAGTACAAACAGTTTAATGTGGTTGACAAATATTTGTCTCCCCCTAACCTGGATGTCTTCTTGTGTTTGCACAACCATCAGGTGTTTCAACAAATATTTTTTGACATTTGATTAACAAACACTCAGTTTTTTTGTCTCATATCCTCACGTATCATTTAAGTTCTTTTGACGTTTTTGACATTTAGCCGTTAAAGGGAAGTTTGAAAATTTCAAAATCTTTTTTGTGGTATTTGTTCAAACTGATATGACATGCAGTAGTCCATGATTTTAATAATCTGTGAGAAAAAAAAATAAATAAATCTGCCATCTCTGGCCCCATCTTGTGCCTCTAATTTGACTCGCAAGAAACTACTGCGCCTGAGGAAAAACAACCAAAGACATAAGGTGTCACTTGAGGTACCAATCATTTGTCATGCACCCCTGAGCACACACCCCGCTACTGTCGGATCATAATTACAGTTTTAAAAAATATGTCAAAAAGTGTTGTTTTTTGTAAATTGCAATCTCCCCTTAAAATTATTATCTCGCAACAATACGACTTTGCGACCTTTTCCTCATCATTGAACTTTTTTTTCTCCTTTTCAGTGTGACCTTAATACACCTTTATAGAATTCAGCCAACTGTGGACTAGGAAGATTTTCTCGTTTTTTTTGGCTTGTTTATTTTTACTGGTCACTTTCTGTGGTCAACTGTTTTTAAGGCAGTGAGTGGTTCCATGGCGACTTTCTAGAACGGCTACAGTGAGAATAGGATAGTAAGGCCTGGGGGGCGGGAGACTGGGTTTTAAAGTGGGAAGTGGAGTTGAAGTAGGAAGGAGGAGGGGGGAGATTTCATGATACTTTTCAGTACAACATGTAGAACACAGACAGCAATTATCCATAAAAAGAAATCGGCATTTACATTAAAACTAACTGGTATACATGACAGTGCACGGCTGAAATGAAAAAATATATATATAATCATCATCAACAGCAAAATGTAAGATTACTCATTAACGGAACTATTTGGGGGGGGGGGGGGGTCATTCCTCTTAAAAATATATACTCATCACATGACAGAGGAGCCAAGCATCACATGCTCCAAGTCACTTGTGGACTCTGCGGGGGGGGGGGGGGGCAAAACTGCACATTACTGAAAACTGATCACGACATAAATGGCAACTGGGGTTAAACACACTCAGCATAAAGAGAAGCAGCCACTAATTTGTAAGTTTCTTTTTATCTGCTTAAAACAAATCGCACATGCACAACAAACAGCAGCAGGGCAATGACAAAAGGGACGCAAAAAGAAAAAAATGAAGCATCTACCACTAATGCTCTAGTGAAAGAAACCGAGCAAAGCACAAGGACCACCTTTCTTTGTTCCTCATTAATCGTTAGCCAGTAAGATGGAGGACAAAAGGGGCCGGGGGCAAGGCAAAAAGGGGGCCGGGGGCAAGGCAAAAACAGGCGAGCATTGGTTTCGAAGCCTGAGTATTCAGTAACCTATAGTGAGAGAGAGAACCTATGTGTCGCTTTATTTTGTGACTGGGGCCATTTCTCATTTTGTCATTACTGCTACAATATCACAACCCTTCTGGTAAAGAACAGTAAGAAGAATCTAGAAAATCTGTACAAAAAAATAAAAGGGTATGCACGGTACATTCAATATCTGTTACTGAGGTACTAGAAAGGTGTTTCCTTGACACCAGAGCGACAGCGTTAAAGAGTTACACGCAGGGACTATTCCTTTGGAAAGAAAACGGTGCAAAGGGACACACTCCTGCACACACATTCTTGTACACACCACTGTCGTTAACAAAGCTAGCATGCAAGAATAATGTCCCCCTTGCTCCGACTGAGGAATTCAGCTCTACTGTCCCCAAACGTTTAAAGGAAGGATGCATACTGGGTTCATGAGCATGTGAGGGGCTGGGGGGCATGGTGGCAGTAGTGGGATGTACGGCCTGGTTAGGTCAGTGTGGGGTCATTGCTTTACTAAAGTTTAAACTGGAGACTTTCACGTTTATTTGAAATGAATGGTCAGGCGGCGCCCTCTGCAGGGGAGGCCCGCATACGTGCAGCACATGATGGCATAGTGACGCTGGAGCTTCTGGGCATGAGACAAAAGTTCATGCCCCAGGGTGGATCCGAGTAGAGGTGAATTTGTCAAACTAAGAGGAGAGTGAGGATCGAGGGCATCATTGAACTCTGGGGCTTTAAATACATGCGGAAAAAGTCAAAACTAGACAGAAGGTGAGGCTTTTTGTGATTGGGTCTGGTTTATCTTTAAGTAGACATGATCTGTTATCGTCACATGTAGGCTGGAAAGGGAGGGCGGGGGGAGAAAAGAAAAGTCGACAAAAGCAGTAACACGAGCCTTTCACGGACAAAGGGGCACTTTCTGCCGGAGCACCTCTACTGGCCCTCAGTAGAAGATGCAGCCAACTGGAAAGCAGCCTTGCTGTCAGAAATGTTTTTTTCCTTTATAAACAACACCTAAAGTCACAACGGATCGACTTTCCTTTGAAACAACAGCCAGCTACAGAAAAATACCAATCCGATCACTGAATCCTTGAGAAGAAAGTTATTGCTGACATTAGGGAGTGGGACTGAGTGGGATCGGGGAAATGAGGATGGATGCAGGTTTAAGTGGGGCTGTGTCCCGGGCTGGTCATGTGAGACCATGTGGAGTCACTTCAGGTCTTCGTGGTATTCGGGGAGTCGAACTGTGTCCGATGCTGGAAGACAGGTTTAGAGCCTGGTTTTCCAGAGGTGACGGAATGTGCTGGCGGCAGCAGGGGTCAACGGGAGGGTGGGGGTGACTATGGGTGGCGAGGGGGGCTATTGGTCAGAGGGGATGTCTCTGTCGGCTTCGGCCTTCGTCGGCTGCCCCGGGGAAGGGGCGTGTGGTGGGTGAGAGACGGGGGCTATGCCGTGAGCCAGGTTTCCCGAAACGAGGCTTTCGACCCCAGCGCCAGCTCCCGGGAGACCCCCTGCTGTGGCAACATTGATCAGACCTGGAGGAAATCTGGAACACAGATTGAATAGATTATTTCATTATATTTGATGCAACCCCTCAATTTATCTTCAGTCAGTCCACTATATTATTTTATTTGAAATTTTAACTACATTGAACAATTAAGCTATGATAAGAAATTCTCAGGTGGGTTCAGGAGACACACCTAATCATATGCAGGGGAGAGCAAAGTATGGCCCACGGGTCACATACGGCCCACTCTGTTCTTTAATTTGGCATTCATATCCTGTGATACTGGTTGCATTCATTTAGCAGTTTTTCCCCAACAGTTAAAATGTTTTTATTCCCTCATTCAAATTAATTTCTAATAAAATAATTGATTCATAGGTTTATTGAAAATAAAATTAACTGGTAATATTGTGTGTAATTTTAAAAAAATATATTTCATTAACTGATTAGGGTTGGGCATCGTTTGAATTTGAGCAATTCTGGTTCCTCATTTCGATTCCGGTTGCAAATGATTCTCGATTCAGAGTCTTCTAGGGGGCTGGGTCAAAAAGGTTTGCATGGTTTAAATAAAGGCTGTCCAAATTATGAACATCCATTTTCTTAGCAGCCCGCAGCATAGAATAAAATGAACATTTGACTCTAGGTTCTTTATAACCAGTATCAATATCAAACCTATGAAGTAAAAGGCAATGTGTGCGGAACTAACCCAATTGACTTAATACTCAATGTTTCAGCTAAAAGTTAAAATATAGCATTGTTAAAATCGTTATTTAGGACTGTTTTTATCACGTCAAAGTTTTAACTTGACGTCCTGTTTTAAGCTTATAGCCTTTCATTTTGAAGGGTACACACTGGAACTCAGCATTTTGGCACGAAAAGTAGCTTCACACGGCACCGGTGATTTTATTTATTTTTTAATGTATGGAACCAAATGCTATAAAACACTGATTCCTTTCCCTACCCACCGATGAGGCACAAGGTTTAGTGTTTGTGGTACGTACGATACGTCACCGGCGCTTACGTTGGTTTGAAGGCGAAAATAAACGCTAAAAACCATCAGTGCAAAAGTGCCACCAACCATTTACCTCGTAGCCGTCTCAATGTTGGCATAGACGTATTTTATTGTTTCACTCACCCAGTTGACTGAGAGTTGACTTCACTGAAGCTGTGCGCGGTGTAGGCTGAGGCGCGGAGCGTGTCAGACGCTACACATCGTGAAAGCCTCCTTTACACAATATAATCTTATTGTATTATTATTATTGTATATATATTGTATAGTGTTGCACTGAGGCGACTGGTCATTCATTTTAACAAAGTTAAGACACACTTTTGTTCACCGTCGCCTCTGTTGGGCACAAGCACGTCTTCGTGCGCGTTCGTTGTTTTTTGCCACTTCTTCGTTGGTTTCCGCCACTTCTTCGGCTGGAGGACTAGGCATCGAAACTGGGCACCGAAATTTTTACATTTGAATGGTTCCGGGAGAACCGGAACGTTGGTCCCAGTTCCAATCGGTTCTCGATTCTCGATGTCCAACCCTAATTATAATGAAATATATTTTAAATGAATTTTAAAACGAGAAACAATTATCAAAATAAGCTACTTTACATACCTTATACAAACATTTGCCTCATCCACAAATTACCTGGCCCATCTGTCTCTTTTAAAAAGCAAATGTGGCATTTGAGCGCAAAATTTTGCTCCCTCCTGATCTAATGGATCCAAGAATTCTGCCTTTATAAAACACTGTTTTGACTGACACTGACGATGCCAAAAAGAGCTTAGTTTTTTATGCACAGGATCTCTGACACAGCTGGATCTCATTAGATTACGTGTTAAGTGTTGTAGCCAGTGACAATAGGGGTGGGGGGGGTTCGGTTTATGATGGTGTTAATTTCCCAAACTTGTAAACAACGTCAAACGTTTGATGTTTACAGTAAATATTTAAATAAATAAAAAACTGCTATGGCCTTCCGTATGTTCTATCCAGAGACCTACAGTGCCGTAAAAAAAGTATTGGCACCCTTCTCAAGTTCAAATTTCCTTAATAAATACAATCATTTAAAAACTTCGTTTTGTTTACTTGGGTTATCTTTGTCTGACATTTAGATTTGTTTGATGATCTTAAAGTAGGGAAACTATGCAAAAAAAAAACAACAAACAAGGAATTTGAGAAGGGGGCAAATATTTTTTTCACAGCACTGTATGCTCGGAACATGCGGCTCTTTTGATGACTCCGAGAGCTACAAAGTAGTCAGCAATTTCTAGAGGATTCTTTATTCAGGCTTCAGTCGTCTGGAATGCCCTACAAGCAGAATTACAGCGGCTACCTCTGTAGAAATGTTTAAATGTAGACTAAAGACTTATTTCTACACTCCCACATTAGTTAAGCAAATCCTAGCATCCAAAAATGCCTCTTGCACTGCATTACTCCGGGTCTGTTTTAGAGCTGCTTCTCCTCTGCCTGCAATTCTTATAGCATCCTGGTTCAGTCTCAATGATTTGTAACCCCTCATTCCCACCCTGTGCAGCCACTTGTCTCTCTCACCTGTAGGTTGCTCCGTTAAGTTCGGGGTGAACAGTGGCAGCCTCCATGCTGGGCCACTGAGATGCTGCCATCAGATACTCTTTATTCACACAATTCTTCAGGCTATCCGGGATACGCCCTAGAACAGAACAATCAAACCTAATAGGCTGCGTTTGGACGGAATATAATGTATGGCCACTCATACTTAAATAGTTGCAGTATGGTGCACCCATCTCATAGCTCCTTTTAAAGCAGGCACTTTATTTTGGTATTGGCAACAAAAAAAGGAGGCCTCCTTTTTGAAAGTCACACTGCCCATGCCAACAATGAATTAAGCATACATTGTTCTTAAAATAAATTATACCATTCAGACTAAAATGTTTGATTCTATTTAACAAGCAGTACCCAGGTCAAAATAGTGGATCTAAAAAGTCTATTAACCTTTGTTCAAATGCCAGGTTACCTCCCCAACTGAACTGGAAAAAAAAATATTTTTGATAGGGGAATTAAAAATAAGTGCAAGTGTCCACTCATAACTGGGGATGTGGCTGTGTTCATAATTAACCAATCACATTCAAACTCATTTTGAATAGGAGTCGGCACGAGTGGTCAGACTGTAAGATTCGTTCTGACTCGAGTTTGAAAATTCTCATTCGATGATCACTTTTCCATGCCCACTCCAATTCGAGTCCCCACCCATTTGTGAACAGCCCTAGAGAGCGCACACCTGCCAACATTTAAAGCGTCTCTGATTAACACAAAATAAAGTTCAGATGTACTGGTAAGCTTTTCCTTGTCACATGTACTTGGACACTTGTGCAATCACTTTCACAGCTGTTTATTTTTACTTCACCTCTCAAAAGGTTGCACAGGTTAGGTCACAATGGTGGAAAACATTTTAAAATTATTTATCTTGGACCTGTTTTTTAATGTCATAAAAACCTGGTATTTGTTTAGACTTTATATCCACTCCATGTTATGAAACAGTCACCATATGTAACAAAACAATCATTCACTTCACACATGGATCAACAGGGAAATCATACAGCATGCAGTCAGTAACAACTTTATCGCCGTTGAATGACAACTTGATGAGCAATAACCAAATGTCCAGCATTTGTTATTCTACCACTCTAAAGTCATGCTGAGCGTCAGCTAGTTATGAGAACACGACGAATGTATTCGATGCTCCAAAGCGAGAGCTCTGGGAAGCTCTCTTTCACCAACTGGCAGAGTTAACGCATTCACAGTGAATGAGCTAAAAAGCTGGAAACCATCACACATTATATTGAAGTCTTAATAAGAGTGAATTACAGCGCTGTGGACAGATTGCGGATGGGAGTAGTTCTGCAACTCAAGCAGGCTTACACATTCATAGTATAATACTGGAACCGACTATGTATTGGCACAGCTTCAATATTAAAGAACCAGATTTTCACATACTGCTAAATAAGGAATTACATACCAACAAAGGAGAATTACATGTTTTGACAACTTTGGAATTAAGATAACTGGTAGTCATCTATTTTTGATTTTTGTTGGCTGGCTGTTTGCACAGCAGACGGCTAAAGTCGGCTTATTTTTAAGCTTTTCCTTGACGCCTTTATTTGGAAAGTGAGTGGGTGCACCAAAAGGTCCCAACTCCTACAATTTAAAATTAATGAAACTTTTTTAACAGTACCCTGTAGGGCTGCACGATGATGGCCAAAATGATCAGAATTATTTTGATCAATATTGTAATCACAATTAGAGAAAACATCTGTATTTGCACTGCACTACTTTTCAACAAACAATTTGTAAACCGTTTTCAGTGCAAAATGAAAATGAATGATTGCTAAAAAATCTAATGTATTCAATAATTTCAAATTTACCAAGGGCAAACTGAATAAATATGCTATTACAGAGTGCAATGACGAAGTGCAACTCAATCGAAGCAAATACAATTTAGACAAATTAACCCATAATATTGGGCTTTAAGCACTCGACTTATTTGAAAATCCCCATCAATATATCAATATATATCAATATATATGGTCCATTGTTCTGCTGGACCATAGGTCTAATCCCAAGAACTTGACTGTTGTTATTTCACTCTCTATCTCTAAGTGTTTTTCACTGCAGTCAGGTCAGCCTCCAGTCGCGGTCAAGCCAGCCGCTTGAACGATTGTTAGCACTATGCATTACGGTAACATGCCGCCAATCATCGGTGCGCCTTGGTGACGAGTTACTGTAACACAGTATGAAGTAGTATGTGGAGGCTGACCCGATGGCATCCATTTTTCACACGGTGTAGGTAATGCTACAGAGAAATAATTGCGAGAGGAGATAAAATATTTTTTGCCCAATACTTTTGACTATTTCACGTGTGACCAATTTGGTCTCATGTGCGCCCTAATTTCTCAATGGTGTGCCCCCCTTGAAAACCAGACACATTAAACCCATCATGGTCTAACCCAATCGGAGATAGTGAAGGGCGGGACCCCCCCTTGGATTGACCGTGTGGGTGTGTTTGAAATGCGGGTGCTGCAGTCAGACAGAGACGCTAGCATAGTTGAAGCCAAGCTTTCCAACAGCTACCATGTAGCAGTACTATTACAAAAGGCTGAGCGAGATACATTGAAGTAGATCCAAAGCCTAATGCCACCCAAATGTTTGATTCAAGACAGATTAACACAGCCATCCCGCTAATACCACCAACGAGCTGGTAAGTCGAATTTGTATGAAATCACAACAAAAACTGACAACACAACATAAACCTCAGTGACAAAATCCATTTAAAACAACAATCCCATTCAATTTCTTCAGCTGGGAACAAAGACAAGGTCCATTTCCCGTCAGCTTGCAATTAAGGAAGCCTTTGCCTAATAGTGCAAATATAAAAATGACAGCATATACAAAATAGCGTTACTCGCTTTAAGAGATGCAGCCATTCAACAGGTTGAGAAACCAGCATTTAAAGAAATACTGCAGACTTTTGATAGGACAGTATAAATCTTGATATAAAAAAGGTTGCTTTGCTCTACTTGTTGTGCTGTTATTAATTTGGTTACTTCACACTTTTTCCTAACCAACTAAAAACTTGATTGTCAGTATATTGCCTGTTAAGGAATTAATACTCTCTATACCTCTGTACCAAATATTTAATATTTAAGTGCAATTTTTGTGAACAGCCCGAGTCTTTTAATGTTTTATTTATTGTTCTACATGGTAGACGACTGGTTAGCACATCTGCCTCACAGTTCTGAGGACCGGGGTTCAAATCTCGGTCCCGCCTGTGTGAAGTTTGCATCTTCTCCTCGTGTCTGCGTGGGTTTTCCCCGGGTACTCCGGTTTCCTCCCACATCCCAAAAACATGCATGATGGCCAGATTGTTAATCATTTACGAGTAAATATTGCCTAAAAAGACAGGCAGCTATTTTTTAATTTAATTTATTTATTTTTTAAGTGTGAACCTGTAAAACTACGGTATTGAACGCGATGTGGTTGTAAAATGTGCTTGGGTGCCGGTGCACCAGTGCAAAAAGGCAATCTAGAGCCCCGCGATCCCTTTTCGAGGCACACGCTCCTCACCATCATCTCCAATGTTTGCTGTAATTTCTTCTCTACGCATGATGCTCTCACTCGCCACTGAGTTCACTGCATGACTGATTACTGACGCTCCTGATGCAAGGTGCGTACTGCGGTCGCTTGTTATTCAGGCAGCTTAATTAAGTCTTAACCATGTGTTTTCCCACTGGCGGGTTTTTGACTAGTGTTTGGGAAAGTCCAAAGCCCACATTATAAATGTAAAAATCGCAGACGATTGGGCTAATTTAATTGTGGGAGCCAAAATCGTGAATACAATAAAAATTTGTTTACCGGAATTTCTCGTGTATAACGCGCACCCCCCCCCCCAAAAATTGTCAAATGTCAATAGTGCGCATTATACATGGGTATAGGGGAAAATGGTAAAAACTTTCACATTTTATAAATACATGCTGCCATCTAGAGGTTATAAAAAAGCTGTACATTTTCAAAATGCCACCACCATATAAGTTATGAGAAAGGTGTACACTTTCATTCTAATATGCCACTGCCACCCAGGTTATGAAAAAGGTGTAGACTACAATTTCATTCCAATATGACAGGGGTACGTATGACTGCATATATGTACAGTTGTGCTCATGAGTTTACATACCCTGGCAGAATTTCTGAAATATATATTTTTAAAAACAAAACCCTGATGATTGAACAACAACCATCATTAATTTCTTTATGAAATGCTTGACAGTTTAATTTGAATCCTATTAAAAGAAAATTAAATATGTTTCGCCTGGCCCTTCATGTTGTCTTTAAAGAATTGTACCCATTTTACAAATTCTGCCTCGGTAATCAAACATATGACCACAACTGTGTTTTCAAATTTACTAAATAAAAGTAGGGCTGTGCATTTCAAAATAAGAGCAAGTAAATACAAAAGCAAGTATTACATGTTCAAATAAAGTGCTTAACTTCAGAATAATTATTTGAAAAAAAACTATCAAAAATACTAACAAAATACAGATAATACTTCCTGTTTTGATCATATGGGGATAAGCAAAAGCATGCATTGTAAAAATGCATTATACATAGGTATAAGGGTTTTCCAGAATTTTGAAGTCAACTTTGGGGGTGCGCATTATACACGAGAAATTACGGTAATTATGCAGCCCGAGTACCCTGTTACTGTGACATCCTTACTTACCAGTAATGGCACGGCGCACTTCCCGAGCTGCCTCCTCCCGAGCCTCCACCGAAGCCTGCTCACTGTACCAGGATGTATGTGGAGTACAGATCAGGTTTGGGGCATCTTTAAGGGGGCCAGTTGAAAAACTGTCAAGGACCAGAAGGTTGTTATAAAAGTAAGCTATGAATTACTAAGGGCTGGTACACACAAGGACTTTTCACATCTGAAAACTTTTTATCTGTGAAAAACCACACACATGAAGATTTAAAAAAACTAAATCTGGTATTTAACAGTTTTGGTCGTATTGTGTGTGGTGTGCTCCGATATCATCTACACAGAACACCACACACATACTGTAAAGATTTTGTTTCACCGGTGATCTCGAAATCGCGTGTGATCACGTGATCTCACAAAACCGAAGAGGATGAAACACTTCCGGCTTTGTGCTGTTTCCCTGAACATTCCTGAAAGCTACCGGAGCCTGGAGCCTTGCAAAATAGCATTGTCGTCAAAAAACGACTTGCTTTGGAAGATTCTTCTTGCCATCCGGGGGAACCCACTTTGAGACAAAAAAACAACATTGGCTAAAACATGCTTGTTATTATTTACGGTCGTTTCCTTTTGTTGAGTCAGGGTGCTTCTTGACTGGCTATTCTGTTCCATGCCACAATTCATGGCATCATGATGCAGGAGAAGTCAGCTCTCCCCCACACATATGAAGACTTTGGTCATGAATATTGAAAACATTAAGATTGTCGGCCCGACCTGTTTCGGACCCTAAAACCGGGACGAATCCACTCTTAACACACATCAGAATCATCTTTATTTGCCAAGTATGTGTAGTTGGAGCCGCTCTAGTACAACAGACAGTCAATTTACAAAACACTTTGGAGACATAAAGACATTGACAAAAAACAATTGTGCAAAAAGATGCAGAGTCCTCTAGCACTTAGAGCAGTTCGAATGACTAATATAATAATGACAATCTTATACGATAATCTTATGAAACGTAAGATTGTCTAGCGTTTGACGTGCTTGGTCGGGAAGGGGCAAAATGGTCCCAAAAAAAAAAAAGAGAGCTTGTCTGTGTGTGTACCGGACCCAGGTATATCATGTATATCTTCAAGGGTGAGTCGTGGTTACCTGAAGGGTTCACTTTCATGGACGTCCAATGCAGCCCCTCGTATCCGGCCCTCTTTTAGGGCCTGAGCCAGTGCTTTCTCATCAATTAGGCCGCCTCTTGACGTGTTCACCAGGAAAGCTCCCTGACGCATCTGTTGTAGAGTTAGCAATGCTTCAGTAAAGCTACAGCACATTTTCACACAGTCACACATACAATAATACTAGTAGGCCTACAGTGGTACCTTCTCTGATGACTTTAATTTGTTCAGTGATTTTACTCATGTGAAACCCATTTTCTCCATTTAAATTTATTGGAATGCCAATTAATCTGTTACAGCCCCCCCAAAACCACCACAATTTATTTAGGCATTTGAATCAAGTAGCACCATATTGTGTAAAAAACTTGTTAAACTAGTTTTATAAAGTGTAACTACTGTCCATAATGTAGTATTTGGGAGTTAAATGTTTGCCTTAAGGGCCATGGCCAAGTGAGTGACGTCAGGAGGTAGAGTTGCGTCTTGTGAGTGTTAATTTTATATTTGTGCTGGACTGTACCGTTCAACAAATGGGTGAAAGTGCATTGGTGACTGTGGCTCTCCTTGCCCAAATGCAAGGGCATTACAGTATATCAATTGCTACATTTGCAGCATCTGTAGCTCGCTCCTAACTCAAATTTTGTCTCAACACAAAGCAAAAAAAACCTTGATCAATCTTATGTATTATTTTCACAATTTTTTCCTCTCTAGTCTAACTGTTTGCTACTGATTCAGCTTTTGTTTGAGTTGTGAACAAGTAGTCCCGTCCTGAGACGACACGACTTTTCTTGTGGTTCACGACGGTCGCAATGTTAGATTACAAGACACAGTGTCATAAATTCCTTCTGTGTCTTGGACCAGACGACTGGCCATGCTACAAAGTATGACACCGACCAGTCCCCATCCTATCACGCGCTGGCTGTCCAAGAGCCCAGGCAGCAGGGAAAAAGTTTATGGGCATGCAGGACCGCAGGTCACAAGTGCAGCAACAGCGGGGTTAACCGGAGCTTGGCTCCGAGGTAACGAGTGCATCGCACAGGCTCACAAAAGCCACTCTCGGCAGAAAAGAGAGCGCACGGGTCTGTGAGTCAAGGTCGTTTGGCCGCTCCGTAACACTACTGCTCAATGTCTAGGAACAGTCGTAGGACCTCTAAGGACATGTCACACGAAGCGGAAAAATTGCGACACGCCAGACTTTGTGTCGTAGTCGTGAGGCGTCCGAGACACCAACCACCAGGACGCTTGATCAGGGACTCATAACTCAAATGACCGACCACCACAGTGAACGTTTGTCTGCGACGTGTCTGTCCGGTCCAATCGGACTATATTCGTATATTATGAGCTTGGTATAACATTACAATGCAGCAGATTTTAGTCCTTCCCAACAAAAGCATCTAATGTACACTAAATGAGGTACATTAATTTCTGAGAAATTATATTACTCAAAATTTCTATACATAATTCTTGGTCACTCTACCAACCGTGACACTTTTCTTTCTCTGCAATACTCTACTGTCTTGCAGACCCAAAAATAAATTTAACAATCCCGCAATAGCTGATCACTTACCATCATTTTTTGGTGTCTAATGCAGATAAAAGAATCACAAGTTGATATACATATTTATAATGCGCTCAAAGTGAAATTAAAACAAATATTTCACACTGTATAAACATAGTGGTACCTAGGGATTGTGGAAAAAAGGTGTACTTTCAATCCAATATGATATGTAATGTCTAATGTAACAAATGTATATATAGTACAGTAAATTTTAGCAACTCATCCGAGAACAATGACGTCATAAAATATATATGCTGCTCCTGCATCAGTCTGTTGACAGAATCCAATTTAGCATCTTAACTAAACGGCTGATTAATATCTTGACCGCCACTTCACATCTCCCAAGTTAAAAAAATAAAATAATAATAAAAAAATAAAATCATAATAATTATCTCTCTCTCTCTCTCTCTCTCTCTCTCTCTCTCTCTCTCTCTCTCTCTCTCTCTCTCTCTCTCTCTCTCTCTCTCTCTCTCTCTCTCTCTCTCTCTCTCTCTCTCTCTATATATATATATATATATATACATATATATATATATATATATACAGTGGGTACGGAAAGTATTCAAACCCCCTCAAAACTTTCATTCCAGAGAGAAAACCAGGCACTGCTCATCACCTGTCCAATACAGTCGCAACAGTGAAACATGGTAGTCGTGGCATCATGCTGTGGGGGTGTTTTTCAGCTGCAGGGACAGGACGACTGGTTGCAATCGAAGAAAAGATGAATGCAGCCAAGTACAGTGATAACCTGGACGAAAACCTTCTCCAGAGTGCTTAAAACCTCAGACTAGGCCAAAGGTTCACCTTCAAAAAAGACAATGACCCTAATCACACAGCTAAAATACCGAAGAAGTTGCTTCAGAACAACTCCGTGACTGTTTTTGAATAGCCCAACCAGAGCCCTGACTTAAACCCAATTGAGCATCACAGGAAAGACC
The DNA here is from genome assembly GCF_024500385.1 of Phyllopteryx taeniolatus. NCBI lineage: Eukaryota > Metazoa > Chordata > Actinopteri > Syngnathiformes > Syngnathidae > Phyllopteryx > Phyllopteryx taeniolatus. The sequence goes on along the minus strand of NC_084511.1, from coordinate 13,185,222 downwards.
TGAAAATGGCTGCCGACCAATGTTTACCATCCAACCTGACTAAACTGGAGAGGATCTGCAAGGAGGAATGGCAGATGATCCCCAAATCCAGGTGTGAAAAACTCGTTGCATCATTCCCAAAAAGACTCATGGCTGTATTAGCTCTGTTTTATAAACTTTGCCCTTCATCCAAGCAGAGACTCTTCTGTCACATAACACACCTGACACCTTCCTCCACCCGTTCCAACCTGCTTGGACCCGTTTCTTCACTTCCTGCCCACACTCACCATTGCTCTGGACGGTTGACCCCAAGTATTTGAAGTCCTCTACCCTTGCTCTCTCTTCTCCCTGTAGCCTCATTCTTCCCCCACCACCCCTCTCATTCATGCACATATATTCTGTTTTACTTCGGCTAATCTTCATTTCTCTTCTTTCCAGTGCATGCCTCCATCTTTCTAACTGTTCCTCCAGCTGCTCCCTGCTTTCACTGCAGATCACAATGTCATCTCCAAACATCATGGTCCATGGGGATTCCAGTCTAACCTCATCTGTCAGCCTATCCATCACCACTGCAAAAAGGAAGGGGCTCAGGGCTGACCCCTGATGCAGTTCCACGTCCACCTTAAATTCTTCTGTCACACCGACAGCACACCTCACCGCTGTTCTGCTGCCCTCGTACATGTCCTGTATTATTCTAACATACTTCTCTGCCACTCCAGACTTCCGCATGCAGTACCACAGTTCCTCTTTGGGTACTCTGTCATAGGCTTTCTCTAGATCTACAAAGACACAATGTAGCTCCTTCTGACCTTCTCTGTACTTTTCCATCAACATCCTCAAGGCAAATAATGCATCTGTGGTACTCTTTCTAGGCATGAAACCATACTGTTGCTCGCAAATACTCACTTCTGTCCTGAGTCTAGCCTCCACTACTCTTTCCCATAACTTAATTGTGTGGCTCATCAACTTTATTCCTCTATAGTTGCCACAGCTCTGCACATCACCTTTGTTCTTAAAAATGGGCACCAGTACACTTTTCCTCCATTACTCAGGCATCTTCTCACGCACGAGAATTCTATTGAACAAGCTGGTCAAAAACTCCACAGCCACCTCTCCTAGATGCTTCCATACCTCCACAGGAATGTCATCAGGACCAACTGCCTTTCCATTTTTCATTCTCTTTAATGCCTTTCTAACTTCCCCCTTACTAATCATTGCCACTTCCTGGTCCACCACACTTGCCTCTTCTACTCTCCCTTCTCTATCATTTTCCTCATTCATCAACTCCTCAAAGTATTCTTTCCATCTACCTAGCACACTGGTGGCACCAGTCAACATATTTCCATCTCTATCCTTAATCACCCTAACCTGCTGCACATCCTTCCCATCTCTATCCCTCTGTCTGGCCAGCCTGTATAGATCCTTTTCTCCTTCTTTAGTGTCCAACCTGCCATACATGTCATCATATGCCTCTTGTTTTGCCTTTGCCAGCTCTACCTTTGCCCTGTGTCGCATCTCAATGTATTCCTTTCGCCTCTCCTTGGTCCTCTCAGTGTCCCACTTCTTCGCTAACCTTTTTCCTTGTATGATTTCCTGTACTGTGAGGTTCCACCACCAAGTCTCCTTCTCTCCTTTCCTGCCAGAAGATACACCAAGTACTCTCCTGCCTGCTTCTCTGATCACCTTGGCTGCAGTGGTCCAGTCTTCTGGAAGCTCCTCCCGTCCACCGAGAGCCTGTATCACCTCTTCCCGAAAAGCTGCACAACACTCGTCCTGTCTCAGCTTCCATCACATGGTTCTCTTCTCTGCTTTTATCTTCCTAATTTTCCTCCCCACCACCAGAGTTATCTTACACACCACCATCCTATGCTGTCTAGCCACACTCTCCCCTACCACTACCTTACAGTTGGTAACCTCCTTCAGATTACATCGTCTGCACAAGATGTAATCCACCTGTGTGCTTCTACCTCCGCTCTTGTAGGTCACCCTATGTTCGTGGCTCTTCTGGAAAAAAGTGTTCACTACAGCCATTTGCATCCTTGTTGCTAAGTCTACCACCATCTGTCCCTCCAAGTTCCTTTCCTGGATGCCGTACTTACCCATCACTTCTTCATCACCCCTATTACCTTCACCAACATGTCCATTCGAATCTGCACCAATTACGACTCTCTCTCTGTCTGGGATGCTCAGAACTACATCATCATCTTCCAGAATTTCTCTTTCAACTCTAGGTCACATCCTACCTGTGGGGCATAGCCACTAATCACATTACACATAACTCCCTCAATTTCAAATTTCAGCCTCATCACTCGATCTGATACTCTTTTCACCTCCAAGACATTCTTAGCCAACTCTTCTTTTAAAATAACCCCGACTCCATTTCTCTTCCCATCTACACCATGGTAAAATAATTTAAACCCTGCCCCTAAACTTCTAGCCTTACTGCCTTTCCACCTGGTCTCCTGGACACACAATATATCAACCTTTCTCCGAATCATCATGTCAACCAACTCCCGAGATTTTCCTGTCATAGTCCCAACATTCAAAGTCCCCACATTCAGTTCTAGGCTCTGTGTTTTCCTCTTCTCTTTCTGCCGAAGAACCCGCTTTCCACCTCTTCTTCTTCTTTGACTTTGACCCACAGTAGCTGAATTTCCAACGGCGCCATGTGTGAATATATGTACATATATACACGTGTATATATATATATATATATATATATACATGCATACACATGTATATATACACATACATACACGTACGTACATATACACATACATACACGTACGTTCATACACGTACGTACATACACGTACGTACATACACGTACGTACATACACACGTACGTAGACACACGTACGTATAGACACACGTACACACGTACGTATAGACACACGTACACACGTACGTATAGACACACGTACACACGTACGTATAGACACACGTACACACGTACGTATAGACACACGTACACACGTACGTATAGACACACGTACACACGTACGTATAGACACACGTACACACGTACGTATAGACACACGTACGTATAGACACACGTACACACGTACGTATAGACACACGTACACACGTACGTATAGACACACGTACACACGTACGTATAGACACACGTACGTATAGACACACGTACACACGTACGTATAGACACACGTACACACGTACGTATAGACACACGTACACACGTACGTATAGACACACGTACACACGTACGTATAGACACACGTATACACGTACGTACATACACACGTATACACGTACGTACATACACACGTATACACGTACGTACATACACACGTATACACGTACGTACATACACACGTATACACGTACGTATATACACACGTATACACGTACGTATATACACACGTATACACGCGTATATACACACGTATACACGCGTACATACGCGCGTATATACACACGTATACACGCGTATACACGCGTATATACACGTATATACACGCGTATATACACGCGTATATACACGTATATACACGTGCGTATATACACGTATACACGTGCGTATATACACGTATACACGTGCGTATATACACGTATACACGTGCGTATATACACGTATACACGTGCGTATATACACGTGCGTATATACACGTATACACGTGCGTATATACACGTGCGTACATACACGTATACACGTGCGTATATACACGTACGTACATACACGTATACACGTGCGTATATACACGTACGTACATACACGTACGTACACACACGTACGTACA